>NC_141929.1:25136655-25439266 GCF_057802395.1 Ceratotherium simum simum | reverse complement strand
TCCACAGCCAAGACTAAGGTCGCTAACCTGGCTCTACAGGCATAGACAGGTATGCCTCCTACCAGGTCCCCGAGCAAGCTGGACTGCTGTGGACTGCAGCTGGGGAGGTACAGAGCTGGAGCTGAGTATAGGGCCCTTTCAGGACTGCCGGGGGTCTAGGAATGTGTCCTACCAGGTCCCTGTGCTGGCAGGACTCCTCAATGACTGTAGATGGGAGGGACTGGAGCTCGGTTACAGAGTCCTTTCAGAATCTACAGTAGGACTGAGTTTGGCAGGCTTACCTCCAGGGGCTATAGGACCACAGCTGAGAGGGGCTGGAACTGGTTCATAGGCCACTTCAGGGTTCACAGCTGGGACTGAGTTCTATGTGCCTATTTTACCTGAGGCACGCGTGGGCTTGACTCTTGACTCTTCCCCTTGTTGTATGTTGCTAGTGACAGGACCAAAGTCCATGGGGCTGTAGCCTAGTCTTCAGGGATATGAAACTGTCTCTGAGTCTGTACCTGGAACCAGGGTCAGCAAGTCAGCCTCTGAGTGGGAGCCTGCTTTCTCAAGTGGCTTCTCTAAGTGGCTCTCCTTGGTCTTGGATTGCATTGAGGTTTCACAGTCTCCTACTTGTATCCTAAAACTCCCACAATGCACTTTTGTTTGTGGACAAGTGACAAATTATTGTTGTTGAGGGGAGATCTGAGCAGGGAACTTATTCGGCCATCTTGCTGATGTCAGTCCTCTCACAGTAACTTCCTGATTGTTCCTTTAACAGGCTAAGTGCACTCCCATCTCAAGTTTTCTCACTTTCTCTTTCTTCTTCATGAAATAGTCCTCTCAAGATATTTGTTAGGAGCTTGTCCTCACTTCATTCAGGTCTCTGCTCAGAAGTTACCTTGTCAGAGAACTTCAAGACTAACCTATTTAAAAGAGTACTCTGTCACTTTCTATGCCTTTACTCTGTTTTTTCTTCATACAATTTTCTTGTTTTATATTGATTTGTTGGATTTCTTCCTACCCCAAAATTTAAAACCTATAAAAATGTGGAATTTTGGTCTTGTTTTCTGCTGCATTCTGCACATTGAATGAATGGAATTTTTGTGTGTGAGGATTAAACAGAATAATCATGTAAAAATGTTACCATGGTGCCGGTTGCTCAATTCAAATGGTATCTGTTTTTTTTAATTTAAAACAGGGATCAGCCTTATAGCTCTTGGGCAAAATATGGCTCCCTACCTGTTCTTTGTAAATAAAATTACTGTAACACAACCACACCTATTTATGTACTGTCTATGGCTGCTTTCCTGTCATAATTGCACAATTGAATCATTGTGACAGAGACTACGTAGGCTGCAGAGACTAAGATGTTTATTATCTGCCCCTTTACAGAAAAAGTTGGCTTTTTATCTAGCAGAAATGAAACACATGAGTGGACTGAATGAATAAAAATAGTAAAAAGGAATAAATGAATGAATGAAGGAGTGAAGGAATGAATGAACCTCAGGCCTACATAGATAATGATGATAGCAATCAGTGTAAATCCCCATTTGACTCTTTGGTATTGAGTTCTAAGTGAGCAAAATTCTCAGTTTTAACAAAACATGAAGTGTTATCCCTTGCACATTTAAAAATAAGTTGCTTGAACTAGTTGAACTCTGAGATCCAGAAGGTGAGGATTTGCCAAAGGTCACAGAGCAGGTCAGGTGCAGAACTGAGGCAAGGTCCAAGGAGTGCATATTTAGCCTGTGTCTTTCTCAAATATATATATGGGTATCACTGAGAAAAAATAAGCTATTTCAGCACTTTTCTTAAAAGTTGATTAAAGCCTGCGATGCTATTATTGTCAAAATGTTGTTGGCAATTCTCTTCTCAATTAGTAAAATGGATATTTTAAAGAGAAGCTTAATTTTTAAATGCTTTCTTTGATGAGGTAAACGTGCTTTCATGGCTGAGTTCTAGTAAATGAGCGTGATATTTTTGTGTCTTGAAATATCGTACACTCTGGAAAGAATTACCCACCCCTCTCTCTGGGTAGACTGATGTTTGTGTAATTTTTGTGTCTCCTAGGCAAAAGAATGCAGATTTTTTGCCCATCTACCCAACTGGGGAAAAATCAGTGTCATTATATAAAAGAAATAAGTTTTTATTTAAAAAGGAGCATTAAGAGAAGAGTTAGGAAGCTGGATTCCATTCCTGGATCATTTTTGGTAATCTTAAACAACTGTCAAACATTTTCTTTTTTAAATTACATATTTGTTTTTATTTTCAACCTGACATCCAGCATAATCCCTGGTTCATAGTGGATATTCATAAATACTTGTTGAGAGAATAAATGAATGAATAAATAGAAAACATGGAGTTTATGGTTAAAAAAGAAAAATGGGGAAAATTGCACATACAAGATAGAAACCTATTTTACATGAGAGCCTTTTGTGACAAGAAAAGCTGAGTATTTGTAGAATTAAGAGGACTTTAATAAGCCTTACAACCAAGTCTAATGTGTTTTGTTGTTGTGTTTTGAGGTCATAAAGACATTTGGGGGAGCTAAAGCTATGTACCTTTGCTTATTGGGAAAAGGGTCAGGGAACATCTTTGGGAACATCTGAAAATTTCTCTACTATTTAAACCACAGTAAAGAAGAGACTAAATATTATGCAGAACATACAATATAAAAATTATCCAAGTTACCGTACATCTAAAAAGCCACTACTATACCCTCTGAAGTGGTGAATGAGGCCAGAGTTATTCTGTAGAGTGAAAGGAAGGAGAGTTATGTTAGTCATGATTCTTCTGGTTGAGGGGCTGGCCCCGTGGGGTAGTAGTTAAGTTCAGCATGCTCCACTGTGGCAGTCCAGGTTCACAGGTTCGGATCCCAGGTGCAGACCTACACCACTTGTTGCCCACACTATGGTGGCGACCCACTTGCAAAATGGAGGAAGACTGGCATAGACGTTAGCTCAGGGCCAAACTTCCTCCAGCAAAAAGAGGAAGATTGGCAACAGATGTTAGCTCAGGGCAAATCTTCCTCAACAACAACAACATCAAAAAGATTCTTCTGATTGCTAGTGAAAGAAACCCAACTCAAAATAGATTAAGGTGAAAGAAATGGAGGTGAATGGGAGTTTGCTGGCTAATGGAACTGAAAAATGTAGATTTGTTCTTATCTCACAACTGGATGAGCCCAGGTGCTCAAATAACTTGTCCAGGAAACTCTGTTCCTTCCATTGCTCAGCCCCTCTTTACTCTGGGTTGACTTTATGCTCATGCAGTTCTTTCTATGAGGTGGTACCAGGCTAATAACCTTAAAGCTCATTTAATCAAGGAAAACATGTGACACTCTCCTGCCCAATCGTTCTTCCAGATGTGAGTGTCTAGCCTAGGCAGGGGTAGAGAGGACACATCTATTTTCTTTGGGAATGGAAAGACAGCCTCCTCTTGGGAAACTAACCCTCTTAGTTAATGTAATGATTCCTCTGGATATGTGGAATAAATATTGATGGAAATTTTCAGGACTTCCAGTTTCTGGTATGGCGTGTAAGAGGCTTGGAAGTCGCCACTCTGTTCTAACATCAAGTAAAAAACTGTAGGAACTGAAAAATCAACGATTATTCTTAGATCCATAAGAGAGGTGAGGTCACAGTGTGTCCTAGTCTGTTAGGGATTCTATAACAAACTGGTAGAGACTGGGTGGCTTATAAACAACAGAAATTTATTTCTCACAGTTTTGGAGGCTGAAATCCAACATCAGTTTGCCAGCGTGGTTGGCTTCTTGTGAGAACCCTTTTCCAGGTTTGTGGATGGCTTCTCGTTGTACGCTGATTTGGCAGCGAGCAGAGAGAGGAACTAAGCTCTCTCCTGATATTTATAAGGGCTCTAATCTCATTCATGCGGGCTCCACTCTCATGACCTCATTTAATCCTAATTCCCTCCCAAAAGCTCCTCACAATACCATCACATGGGAAGACACAAACATTCAGTCTCTAACACAGGGAAAATCACTGCTCCCAAAAGTAGAGCCAGACGGGCACATACAGAGAATCTCAACTTACTGGAGTAGAAACAGACAAGCAGAAACCTCCAGGGGAACCAGTGCCGGGGTAAGAAAACCTGAGACCTAATTGGCAAGTTGCTGGAGACTCTGTACAGGTTCGAGAGATAAAAACTACAAGGGGACCCAGTCATTAGAGGGCCACCACAGTTGTGTGTGTTTTACCTCCTGGAGCTCTATCAGGTTCTTACAGTGAATATGAGAGAAAAATCCTGTTGTGCTTCTGACAGGGAGAGGGGAAAAAGGAGCCATTTTGAAATATGCCAGATAATTGTTTTCTTATTAACAAGGTCTTCCCTCTATTTAACCAGAGACAAATCTACTGGGGTTTTATCAGTGCCTAACTGATTTAGGGGAATGGGAATACCCAGCTCTAGGCCTATCTACTGTTCCATGAGGGAAAAAGGAAATACTGACCTACAGCTTGGTTCATCATGTCTGCCTCTCAAGAAAAAACTACCAGACAAAAGACACAGTTTGAAGAGACAGAAAAAACATCAGAACCAGACTCAGAAATGGCAGGAATGTTGAAATTATTAGACCAGGAATTTAAAATGACTAATATGCTAAGGGCTCAATGTATAAAGTAGACAGAATGCAAGAATGGATGGGAAATGTAAACAGAGACCAAAATCTTCATCAAGAACCAAAAAGAAATGCCAGAGATCAGAAACACTGTAACAGAAGTGAGGAAAATCTGTGATGGGCTTATTAGTAGACTGGACATGGAGAGTACAGAACCTCTGATATTGAGGATATTTAAATACAACTCTCCAAAACTGAAACCAAAGAGAAAAAAGACTGTAAAAAGAAGAATAGAATATCTAAGAGTGGTGGGAAAACTATAAAAGGTGTAACACACAATAATGGGGATACCAAAAGGAAAGAAAAAAGAAAGAAAGAGAAGAAGTACTTTAAACAATAAAGACTGTGGATTTCAAATTAATGTCACACATCAAAACACTTGGAAGCAACCAAGACGTCTTTCAGTAAGTGAATGGAAAAATAAACTGTGTAGAGTGTGAAACACCAAGAGTGTCCGCTAATGTAAACCATAGCATTTTGGTAATAATGATGTGTTAATGTAGGTTCAATTGTAACATATGATGGGGGATGCTGATAATGACGGAGGCCCCTCATGTGTAGGGGGGTAAGCGATATGTGGGAAAACTTGTATCTTCTTAATTTTGCTGTGAATATAAACCTGCTCTAAAAATAAAAGTCTATTAAAATTTTTAGTAAAATACGTAAATTTTAATGGGTTATTTAATGAAATAAACTCTCCCTGTGACTCTCATCTGGTTTGAGTCATGTGCCTATTCCTGGAATATTCGCTGTATTTAGTAGCATGAGGCTCTCTAACCTGCCTAAACATAGGCAAGGAAGCAGAGTCTCATATCTGATAGCCCAAAATATACGGAGAGTGAGATAAGAAAATTCTCAGAAGGAGCAGATGTTAGGCAGATAAAAAGCAACAAGAAATCCAGTTCTGTGCTGAGGAAGTAATCTAACATTCACCTACATTAATGGGAAGGAAGAGCCTATGAAGGAGATTTTTAAAAAATTATTTAATAAAAAAAAATTCAGAGAGTGGTCCCCTCTAAGTCTACAGAATCTCCAGAATGCAAAGTAGATGTATTGATGATCATGATGTAGATTTAAATGGCTTTTTGGCTTGATTTCCTCTTTGGGCAAACATAGAGTAGGTTTTACAAAGAAAAAGTATATGCAGAGTTTAGAGATTATCTTCCACAAACATTTAATGTTATCTTTAAAGGGACTAGGGGCACTCAGAGAGTTAACATGTTTTTTCGAAACACCCAACAATCTGCTCAAGACCTGAGCCCTATGCTCAGGTCTGTAAGGTGTGTGTGTGTGTGTGTGTGTGTGTGTGTGTGTGTTTGCACCTTCTCCTTTTGATTTTATTATCTCTTTATAGTCTCAATATACAGGTCCTCTACATTGTAACTGCATAATTATAAAGGCATTATTATGCATTCAGAAAATTCAAATAGAAGAGAAGGAACTAATATTTATTCTATGCCCATGATAATCTGACCTATGTGCTTGGATCATTTAATCAATCACATAGAGACAGAGACTGAATTGGTGGTTACCAGAGGGGACGGGAGGAGGGAGGAGGGTGGAAGGGATGATAAGTCACATGTGTGTGGTGACGGATTGTAATTAGTCTTTGGGTGGTGAACATGATGTAATCTATACAGAAATCGAAATATAATGATGTACACCCGAAATTTATATAATGTTATAAACCAATGTTACTGCAATAAGAAAAAAGAAAAAAGAGATAATAATGATTGATGATGACTAAAAAAGACCAAAATTAAGATTATTAAGCATCTATTATATGCTGACACTGAGGACAAAAAGTGTAAGAGACAGGCAAGTCCCTTCTCTTATAGAGTTTATAATCTAGAAATTTTGGTAATCACTCTGAAAAAAAATAAGCAGGCAATAAACAAGGAAAAGGATGATGGAGCAGGAATCGCTAATTTATGTTGTAGATTGGAAGATGTCTCTGAAGAGGTGAGCAGAAATGCAAATCATAGTAAGAGGTCAGTCATACATAAATCTCCAGAAAGAAGGTTCCAAGCAGTGGGAAACACTAGTACAGATGTGCCAGAAAGAATCGAACGTAGAAAAGCGTGAGAGACTCAGAAAGAACAGTTTGGCTGAATCGTGGTGAAAGTGGGGCCAGATCATGTGCTATTTAATAAGCCTTGCTGAGGGGTTTGGATTGCACTGAGTGGAACCATTAGAGGATTTGAAACATGATATTTAAAAAAATTATTTCTTTACATTTCAAATATCAAATAAAATATCACAAGAACCATATGTTTCAGATATTGTCATGCCCATTTTATGGAAGGGAAAAATTGAAGCTCAGAAGTGCCTACAATGATAGCTCAGTGCCTAAAGATTCAAGATAAGGCCCATATGATTAAAATGTCCTTTTCATTAGACTAGTGTGCCTCTCAACATAGCCACCAACTCAATTCTTTCCCGCAAAACTACAACCATTTGATCTAGATTAAAAAAAAAAGACAAGACAGTAGAGAATAAATGAGCCTTCTTTCCATGGGATATTAAAAAATGCATATATTTCCCCAATCTGCATTCGCACACATACTTTTTTCTGTATGTGTGAGGAAGATCAGCCCTGAGCTAACATCTGATGTCAGTCCTCCTCTTTTTGCTGAGGAAGGTTGGCCCTGAGCTAACATCCGTGCCCATCTTCCTCTACTTTATATGCAACACCGCCACAGCGTGGCTCGACAAGCAGTGCGTCGGATCCGAACCAGCGAACCCCGGGCCGCCAGCTCGACAAGCAGTGCGTCGGATCCGAACCAGCGAACCCTGGGCCACCACAGCGGAATGCACACACTTAACCGCTTGCGCCACCAGGCAGGCCCCTCACACACATTCTTAATGCCTTCTTCATTTCATTGTAATGTTTTTTAACTCTTTTTCAAAGCTGGATATGCAAGTTCTTTTATCTTTTTAATTTGTTGTTTTGGAAAACCAAGATTCTTTAACATATTTCTTGTACTAAACTGAACAATCTGAATAAAATTCAGCACACATGAAAAAATTATCCTAAATCTAAGGATTGAGAATTAAAAATAATGACTGTTTTTTATCACATTCGTTAATTATCAGTATGTTGAGCAACATTTTTCAACTGTTGCCTCTTTAGTCATTGTTCTTAAAGTAGTATGATCTGTAATTAAGGAGATTGGCCTGAATGAATATTTTTAAACCTTTCACTAACATCACTCAGGGATAAGTAGCGTAAATGTGGTATGATTTCTCTCTCAATCTCTTGCTTTCCTTCTGTTTTGAAATTGCTTTAATTTTCTGTTTACATACTGCGTTAGTAGATATGAGTTAATTCCGTTGTTTTTTTCCTTGTCAGTCACACAGTATGTATCCAAGATCGCTGATATTATTCCACAGGATAGAAAGAAAGCAGTGGATTGCAATTCCAATTTCACAAAACGCACACGCAGACACACACACACTAATTCCACGTGAAATGGAAAGTAGCCTGTGGATCTGACAGGCTGTGTTATTGGTCTTGACATGTTTAGCATATTTGCAGATAACTTGCATAATGCCATAGTATAAGGTGATCACAGTTTCAGGTGACCAGGAAATGAGAGAAGTAACGAGGTGAATAATAGAAATAGGATTCAAATGCTTCATTATAATTTGGAATGACGTGCCATATCCATATGAATTCCATTTACATTTCAACTATTTAAGGCAGTGGCAATAAGCCCAGAAAAACAAAAGCAAATATAGAGGATGGGGGAGATATCGTTTAAGAGGTGAACATTTGAAGAAGAAGAGCTGATTATATATCAGTAATTTGATGTGGCTATCAGGGAAACTGCGAGTGTCTCGGGTTGCCATTTTTAGATATTTTGGCTCGGATTAGTATGGAATATATCTGACATACTGTATGTAGCTCCAGGAATATTCCTTCTTCTTCTTCTTTTTTTATTTTTTTGGTGAGGAAGATTCGCCCTGAGCTAACGTGTGTGCCAACCTTCCTGTATTTTGTATGTATGTCGCCACCACAACATGGCCTATAATCCGAACCCGCGAACCTGGGCCACCAAAGTGGAGCATGTCAAACTTAACCACTTGGCCATGGGGCCGGCCCCCTCCAGGAATATTACTTAAATGATAATCTGATAAAGTGAAACACTAGCAAAGGATGATGTGGACTAGTGAAGGACTCAGTAATAACTTTCTTCGGTTTTAAAAGTTTTTTTAGAAAGAGGGCTCAGCAATCTGCCTGAGTTCAAGTCCCAGATCAATCTCTTGGGGATCTTAGTTTAGTGAATAGAGCAGAATATATAAGCATCTTGGTGCTTCAGGTAACCTACATAGTTAATTTTCCTCATCTGTGAAATGGGAAGGTTACATTCCCCAGAGAGTGTTGGATGAAACAAGACAATGCATTGCACATACAATGAGCACATTACTTAACAAATTTGAAATGGTCAGTGATGGTTAACTCCTATTGTTTTCTTTTTCTTTTCATTATAATACTTACTGAAGGAAGTTAGGGACAATACTACTCAAAAATAGAATAATCCTCAGAAAGATGGCTGGGCCCGGATCCTCACCCCCCAAAAAATCATTCAGCCCTTGAGATTGCCCACAATGGCTAATAGCAGCTACAGCAGCTCTCTCTTTAACCTAATATGCCATACTCATATCATTTATTCATGTATACTTTGACGTGAAAAAAGGTTGGACACATTTTGTAGACAAGAGAAATGGTAAAGTAAGTTGTTTTGAAATAACACTGTTGCAGTTGTGTAAGGAATGGTTTGGTTGGGATAGTAGGAAGAATATCGGTTAGGAAAGTGAGTTCTTAGCACTATTTCATGTCTGTATTATTGGCCACGAAAACTGTGAATATCAGTGGATCATTGTCTGATACAGCACTGGAAGGTGAGGGGATGGTGCAAAAAGACCCAGCAGGGATCCGCTCTGCTGTACACGGGTCGCTAGGAGTCGGAATTGACTCGATGGCGCTAACAGCAAATTATTGCAACACCCAAAGTAGTGGTAAAGGGGATGGGTATGACAGGTTTGAGAACCCATTGATGGTGTTTGCATTATTCCACCATAGCTTTTAGAAAGTGGTCTTTACTGATGGAAACTAGGCTTTTGGTAGTGAACACAATGCAGTCTATACAGAAGTCAAAATATAATGATGTACACCTGAAATTTATATAATGTTATAAAGCAATGTGACCTCAATAAAATAAAAAATATATAAATAAATAAAAAGTGTGGTCTTTAGGTCATCCCAAACAGGTAAAAAAAAAAAAAAAAAAAACCCATATAATTCAAGATTAGGCATTTCAGCAATTTCTTAACTCTCCAAAACAGTTATCTAAGGAATATTCCAATGTAGAAAATACCTGTAATAGATAGAATCTGTTTCTGATTTGTCAGCATTAAGTGAGTTCACTTATCCCACCCCCCTTTTGCCCAGATATTCTGTGACCTTGTGATCACTACATCCAGCACGCCACCCATATAAATTTAGGCAATTGAATGGAAAGGAGGAATGTAACATTTTGACATCCCACTTTGGTGAATGGCTCAGTACTAGGTGCTTTAGATGTGTGATTTGATTCAATAATCAACTGAGGAATCAGACCTATAGTGTTACTTACTCAACGATCCCTCAGTGAGTGGAGGAAGGATGTAAAAAGGGCTGTCTGATCCCAAAGTCCACAGTCTTCCCTTTATATCATGCTGCAACCTGTGTCCAGTAAAACTTTGCAATTTTAGACTTTGTCACCCACTGTGTAATATCATAATTTTCCTGTGGGAAACAAATTTATACTGTGGTTGAATAGCTAAGAAGCATGTGCTGCAGAGTCCTATTACAGCCATCCTCCAGATGGGGGTTGTGTTTGTGCTTGTGTGTGCCTGTGAATGTGAGTTTGTGTGTGGTTACGTGTGTGAGTTTCCCATGTTCAGTGTGTTGTGGATCTGATAGAATGGAGGGTTCAGTGAATTTCTTGAAATTATGTCTCCAAAGCACCTCTTACAAGGGCAGCATCAGAGAACTACCTGCAGAGAATACCAATTAGCACTTTCTAAAATAGTCTAATTAGTGCAAAAACCTATTTCACTAGCAACCAAAATAGGATTTTAACTCATTAGTAGTCCCATTTTATGAACACAATCACTCAGCATGGTTTCAAACCAAGGTGGAAATCAAAAAATCAAAATATTCATCATTCATTGAAACAGCTTCAGATGTTTAACCTTTCTAAAAGTTACTTCTAACATTCACCACCCAGCAACTGCAGCTGAGTGATAAGAAACCAAGGTAGAGACCTGGGAAAAAGAGATTATCAAGTGTGAACAGTTAATTTGAGTACTTCTCTCAATCCCAGCAGGCAACATGGGTTTGAGTTTACAGTCTTATACCTAAATGTCAAAAGAAAAATTTTTGGATAGAGGTATAGCAATTTCAAATTATCCTTTAATTCTGTGATTCAAATTATATTTTCCTGAAAGTATACTGTTTTACTTGTTTACGTTTACCTAAAATTAGGAGAATCTAAGCTAGAAACACCCTGGTGCTTTTTGATGGGACTTAAAGGTTACTGTCCCCTTGGTCTCAGATATCAGGGTACCGGAGACTGCCAGCCCCTCACCACACTCTGCTGACTGCAGGAGGCTCTCCATGCTGCTCTTCTCCGTGGCTTTGGCCATGAGGTCTTCTTCAGTATCGCATTCAGTTCAGCAGGCTTTGAAGAGCCAATCCTGCTGGGTCTAAATTATCACGATCTGAGACTTCAGTTTGTGTGGCAGGGAGTGCTCTGAGCTTCTTTAGGCAAGAGTCAATTTTCCTAGATCTCGTATTGGTAGAATTTGGGAAAACTGTGCAATTGCGTGGGCTTTGAAGTTCTAATCCTGTTGGGGCTCTTACTTGAAGACGTTGAACTAGCTGTAAATAGGCTCCTCCCAAATTTTTGAGATAACCTAGACTCCTTTGCAGTAGGACTGAGGCTAGTGTTTTTGTCGGGGAAGAGCTGTGTCCTCTGTCCGTTGGGCTGTTCTGGCTTTTTTCCTTTGTCTCACTGCTAATGGACATAGAAAGCTAAGAACAAGCAGAAGGATGATGTTAGGGTCAACTTGTCCTCCCCAGTCACATGGTGACAGGAATATCTTTCGGGAGTTCTGACTTTATTCTTTCTTTTTCTTTGGGATCCAGCATTGAGTTGGGAGACCTTCTGGCTTCCATCCTGTTCACTCCTATAAACTTCACATGCAAGATTGAGACAAGGTGTCCCACTACAGGACGTTTAGCTATTTCTACAACAGGCTTGCCAGTTGTGTCATCTCAGGCAGTCACCACACACACGCTGCCCACTGGAGAGAGACCAGAGATTCCTGTTGACATACTGGAAGGATCCTCTGAGGACAAGAGTGTGTTTGCAGCACTTGCATGATAAAACATAATAAGACTTTCTGAGAATGTGTCAGAAGTGCCTAGCATGGCCGTGCTGGCTCTGCTTTCTCCTGGATCCACGAAGGCTGATCCAGCCAGTGCTATGTTTATCTGTCCTGAGTCTGCATATTAGATTCCTTTCCCCCTGGCATTACCAGAAAAGACGGACCCAAACACCTCAGGAACCATGTGAAAGCTCCTGATACTGACCTGATCTTGATCTTCTCCATGAAGTTCTATGGCCTGGGCAGAGAGGGAGGGAAAACAAGTGAAACAGAGAACCAAGTGAGACCAGAAAGGGCTGCTCCTCTCCCTTCTGTGACAGAACAACTCACAAGCTTGTAATTAGAAGAAGCTTTGAGGTTATCAAGTGCAGTCTCCCATTTGATGCAGGAATTCCTTCTAGAGAAACACTCTCCTAGACACACACACGTGCATGCACATGCGCAAAATGGTCATTCCAATTTTCCCAGAACAGTTCCAGTTCACCAGCAAACATCCTCATATACTTTTATTTTATACAGTCGTGTTAGTATTACTTCAGAATAGATTCCTGTAAGTGACACTGCTGGTGAAATGGAATGCACAATTTTGAGAGTGACTGAAAAATTGTACACATGTGCATAGGCATGTTCATTGCCATTGATGTATTCAGAAATTTGTACACAGTAGTCATGAGAGACAGCTTATGGATCAAAGGAAGGACTTTATAACAGTTTAAAATGTCCCACAACAGATCAGACTGCCTAGATTTGGGTACTAAGTATTCAAGAATGCATTGGATGGTCAGGTTGCTGTCTAGAGCATTACAACAGTGGGTATGAGATTAGAGGAACTGACATCTAAGGAATCTCTGGAATTTAGCTGTAAGGAACACTTTGGAGAAGTACAAGGAGCCTCTCCAATGGGGCAAGGCTTCCACATAGTGGCTTACATGGCTCTGAACTCTTCCAAATGCAGTTCATTTTCCAGGTGAGCCTAAGAGAACACCAGAGCCTTTGCAGAACCAGATTTCAGCTGCTCTCCCAAAGCTTCTTGGCCTTGTCTTCTAGAGTCTCTGCGAAGACTTACCACTAGGATCTTGGCCTCTGTCTTAAACACAGGCTTGTCCATTGTGTCTGCAGCTGGGATAGCCTGAGTGTGGCTGTAACCCTCCACTGAGGGTATCAGAGGTAAATGAGGTGGCTATCCCAATAAAGAAAGCAATCTTTTGCATCTGAAGGGGGCACTGCTGAAAGGTACAAAGAACAGCCAGTGTCAAACTTCAGGCAGAACTGCTGCTTTTCAATATTATGGTCAAATATTGTACCAACTTCAGTGGAAGCAACCTGATTAGCTCTAAGTTCTTATTAGTCTTATGGCCTCTTGCCTGGATGTCACAGCCACATCTGGCATAGTCTTCATAGCTCGCACCGAGTCCAACCAGCAGCATGACATTAGGTAGTGCAAGGCTAGGGCTCAACACAACAGTTTGTCGATGCCCACAGTGACCATTAGGACATGGCTGTGAACATCATTCACATCTCTTTTGCTAATCTGGTTAAATTTGTTCTCAAACATCAGTATGCACTTGAACAGAGTGTATTCTCTTGTGCAGTTGTTGCTACACTTTCCCTGGAGGTATGAAACACGCCCACTGCATGGCTGCATCGGACGCGTGATATGGTAACATGGATCTACTGCTCAGGGCTATCTTTATGAAGACAGTTCCTCGTGGCTCCTTCACAACTTCCTTATCACGTTCCCTGCTTCTCTGGCAAGATGGAGAGCAGCATCCTCCTCTGTGTCTTTCAGCCTCGGAGCCCCGGGAGGGAGGGAGGCCCCTGAGCCACTGAGGATTGTGTGAAGCTTTTCTTGCCTGGTCCAGATGGTGCTGCCTAGGGCTAGGAGATATGGGCACACTCAGGAGGGGCTTCTCCCTGGGTCTGACACACCATTCTCCACCACTTCTGCTTTTGATCTCTCCAAGTGAGCCGCCAACCAGAATTCTGCAACTTCCCATCTCCCTCAGGAGCCTTCAACTGGCCTTAAACCAGCCCATGGGGCCCCTTTTATCCTCCCGTACTCATTGGGACCTGTCACCACAAATCCCTTTGTCCCTGTACTCCAGGAGCTGCCCCTTTAGGTCAGTGGCTCTACACAGCCAACTGGGACACCCCACCAGATGGGGATAGGGAGGTAAGTGGGTGGCTAAATTGGCCTTTATGAGGACAGCAGTGTGCCACACAGGGGAGATACTAACCAAGTGGATAATGGAGGGTAATCCTTTACCCCAAACTTTCCTTTTGAGGTAAAAATAAAAAGTAGTAGTGGGTCAGGTCCTATATTAATTAGTGATAGAAGACTGACTTCTACTCTCTATTTTATCTAGTTTTACATATTCTATTAAAATAATAAATAGCATTATAATTTTATCTTCAACAATGATCATTTGCATAGCAGTGGGTGAAAGAGAAACATTTCTTTACAAATAGTCTCTGAAATTTGAAGGAAGCAAGCAGAAAATTTTGTGGAACATTTACTCAACATATTGAGTAAATGTGGAAATGGAGACACTGAGCACATCAGATGGCTAGACGTTCAGTATCCAAGTGACTTGCAGCTCATCAGCTCTGTCAAGGACCTTAAAGTTGTCCTCAAATAGCAGTGGGGCTTCTCATTTTACATTATTTGGAGTGTTCAGAAATATCTACCAAGGGGTGAGTACATTCCTTTCTGTTATCTTGATGGCTATTCTGTAAGACATTTATTTTCTTTCTTCTATATGAAATATATATATATTTATATATGTATATATATATACAATTTTAGGATCATTAAGTCATTTAACACTATCCTTAAAAATTGATGTTAACTAACCTATTTAAATATAGGTACTCTTCCTCGTGCAGTCCACCACTGTGTGCTCCAATATAAAAGTAATGCCTTTCTTTCATTTGATGCTGGTTTTTACATTTTACCTCATCTGCTCCTTTCAGGTGGATGATTTTGAGGAAATGATTGCCAGTCAGAAGAACCACATGTCAAAGCAGACAAACAATGCATCTGGTGCCTTCCTTGCACTTGGATCAGCACAATAACATTGCAGAGTTATCAGAGCCAGGCTTCTGATACAGCCTGTATCCAAACTCCTGTTCTGTCCCACCTAGCTATGGGACAGTAGGCAAGTTTTTTGAACTCTCAGAGCTATATTTTCTTACTTGTAATGTTGGCATAATGACATCTACTTTGTAGACGTGAAGTGGAAATTTAATAAGCTACTACAGAGAAAGCTCTTAGTTTAGGAATTGATGTTTAATAACGTATTCACTCAGTAAATGGTAGCTGCTCTTAACGAATGACTTTCAAGTATATCTTTCACATGTCCATCAATGTAGATAAAAATTTCTAATTGATCAGCTCTTTTAACCTGTTTCAGGCATTTAATGTTCTCATTACTTTCCCTGTATACACAGATAAGTATACAGAGGCATCACCAACAAACTCCATTCTGTGGTGGGGCAGATATCCTGGGACATAAGTAGCGTATTCTAGAGCACAGTACAAGTGTTTCACTGATCGATGTGGCAGGTGAGCCATTGCTTCACTCTCACCATTTCTACCCATGTTTGGCTGAGGAGAGGATAAAACACAGCAGGCATTTTTATAAAGACCTCTGGAAGACGCATTGGAAGGAGGAAAAACAGTTAGTGAACTGGACACTGAAGAATCAAAGCAGAGAGCAAATTTCCAACTGATCTTTCAGTTACATGCTCAGGAGTGAGTCAAGAATTAGAGATAAGGGAATGAGAAGAAACTCTTGATGAGGTGTTAGGACTTTTGTAGCTTTGCCATGTTGTATTTTTCTTATCTCATCACATTAGCATTTGTCGAATATATACCTACCATGTGTTAAGTTAGGTCTTGCAAAATGAGAATAGAAAAGTAAAGTAAAAATTACGAAATGGTTTCTGCCCTCAAGGTATTCACGAGGGTTGGGTTGGATAAGTAAATAACTAGATTACAATATGGTGGCAGATAAATTATCTGACAGTGATATGCACTAATTTATACAGAAGTACAGCAAAGAGACAAGCTGGAAAGCCACTCAGGGTAGGAGAAAATTGTAAGTTAAAGATAGCATAGGAATAACTCAGGCAAAAGTGGGGCAATATGGTCATTTGAGACGGAGGGAGTAGTTTGTGCAAAGGTCAAAGGCAAGCCTGACCATTCAGAGAATAGTCAGTAGTTCATGTTAGATTAGCATAGAGTAAGTACTAACACTTGTAAGAAGTAAGGCTGGAGAGGAAAGCAGGATGGAGAGGACTGAAGACCTTGAAGGCCTTGTTAAGGAGTTTGAATTTATCCTGAGTACCATGAGCTGTTGAAAGGAGATGAATAACTCAATCTGAGTGTGCTTTAGAAAGTTAACTCTGACTTCAGGGAGGACAATGGACTGGAAGGAGATAAGGGCTAAAGAGAAAGAAAGATTTTTGTGTCTTCAGAAGGTCTGGAAAACTGTTAAAATCATAGGCATTAACCAGAGTCTGAAGAAAGTAAAGGTATGCATGGATTTATGAAAGATGAGAGTAATGATCACAATAACTGTGAAATTTGATCCTCTTTTTCTACGACTACATCCTGAGATCTTGAGTTTTGAAAACAAAAACTAATCTAGTCTGTCCTTCATTCATTTGGTCATTTAGTCCTCCATTGAACCAACATTTAGTAAACACTTTATGTTATAGGACCTGTGTTAAAGATGGCAGATATGGAGACAGGGCCAAAGAACATGACTTGAAACATCTCATTGTATTTTTAGTATTGGAAATAGACATATCGTATTACAATGTGCTGTATCCAGGGCTATAGTATAGATGTGCTCAAAAGATGTCATTATGCATTGTTGGTTTTCTCTTGAACAATGCCAGTGGAACTCGATGGTCCCATTCTATTACTAAAAAGAATGTAAACATGTACTTGCAAGCACAAAACAGATGACTTATTTCTGAATTTTTAAGCTTTGAAGATTGGGCTGGAACCAGAAGATCTAGGCTGGAACCTTTCCTCTTCTTCAAGTTTTGGGACAGTAAGGCCTAAATTCAGATCCTAGCTATGGCATCTGCTGTTTACTGACCTGGAATATATTTATTAACCCTTGTAAAACTTCACTATTCTTTTTTTTATTACTGAGATCACATTGGTTTATAACATTATATATATTTCAGTTGTACATCATTATATTTTGACTTCTGTATAAACTCTATCAGGTTTACCACCAAAAGTCTAGTTGCCATCATCACCTTACATGTGTCCCTATACCCCTTTCACCCCCAACCCTCTTCCCCTCTGCTAACCACCAATCTGTTCTCCATATCTATGTGTTTGTTTGTTTGTCTGTTTATCTTCCGCATATGAGTGAAGTCACAAGATAATTGTCTTTCTCCATTTGACTTATTTTGCTTAGCATGGTACCCTCAAGGTCCATCCATGTTGTCGTAAATGGCATGATTTCATCATTTTTTGGCTGAGTAGCATTCCATTGTATGTATGTATCACATCTTCTTTATCTATTCATCCATTGATGGGCACTTGGGTTGTTTCCAAGTCTTGGCTATTACAAATAATGCTGCAATGAACATAAGGGTGCATATACCTTTTCAAATGAGTGTTTTCATGTTCTTTGGATAAATATCTAGAAGTGGAATGGCTGGATCATATGGTAGTTCTATTTTATTTTTTGAGGACTCTCCATACTGTTTTCCATAGTGTCTGCACCAATTTACATTCCCACCAGTAGTGTACGAACGTTCCTTTTTCTCCATATCATTGCCAACATTTGTTATTTCTTGTCTTTTTAATAATAGCCTTTCTGACAGGCATAAGGTGATAGCTCATTGTAGTTTTGATTTGCATTTCTCTAATAATTAGTGATATTGAACATCTTTTCATGTGCCTGTTGACCATCTGTATATCTTCTTTGGAAAAATGTCTGTTCATATCCTCTGCCCATTTATTTGGTTAGGATGTTTGGTTTTTGTTGTTGAGTTGTATGAGTTCTTTATATATTTTGGATATTAACCTCTTATCAGATATACGATTTGCAAATATCTCTTCCCAAATGGTAGGTTGTCTTTTTGTTTTGTTGATGGTTTCCTTTGCCATCCGGGAGCTTTTTAGTTTGATGTAGTCCCATTTGTTTATTTTTTTCTTTTGTTTCCCTCGCCTGAGTAGACACGGTATTTGAAATGATACTGCTAAGACTGCTGTCAAAGAGTGTACTGCCTGTGTTTTCTTTTAGGATTTTTATGGTTTCAGGTCTTACATTCAAGTCTTTAATCCATTTTGAGTTAATTTTTGTGTATGGTGTAAGATAACGGTCTACTTTCATTCTTTTGCACGTGGCTGTCCAGTTTTCCCAGCACCATTTATTGTAGAGACTTTCCTTTCTATATTGTATGTTCTTGGCTCCTTTGTTGAAAATTAGCTATCCATAGATGTGTAAAGCTTCACTATTCTTATCAGCAAGGTTGGGAGTATAACTCCCATGTTTGCATGCTTGCAAACATTTAGGAGAAACACACTCAAACTTAAATTTAGACTAGACAAATAATATATGTATCACAATTTGCACACTTCTAGAATGAATGAGGGACAGAGTCTCAGAGGAATAGTAGCTTAGGAACTGGAAATCAGGATTAAGATGAGAATTGAGAAAAGCTCTATGGTGCAGGCCCTGTTGCCTAGTGGTTAAGTTCAGCGTGCTCTGCTTTGGTGGCCTGGATTTGGTTACTAGGAGTGGACCTACACCACTGGTCAGTGGCCATGCTGTGGTGGCAACCCACATACAAAATAGAGGAGAATTGGCACGGTTATTAGCTCAGGGAGAATCTTCCTCAGCAAAAAAAAAAAAAAAAAAAAGAGCTCTAAACTAGAAATGATGAACTGAATACAGAATTAGCAAAGAACTATGTATAAGGTAGAATTTAAAGGAAAGAAATGAAATGGAGGTTGGAGATTGGGCAAACCAAGTGTGAAAACTCACAGGAAATGTGGCTAATTCTTTAACAAACACAGACCAAAAAACAAACAACAAAAAACAACATCAAAATGAAACATGGAGGGGCCATCCTCATAGCTTAGCGGTTAAGTTTGCACGCTCTGCTAATGGCGGCCCGTGTTTGGATCCCAGGCGCGCACTGATGCACCACTTCTCCGGCCGTGCTGAGGCGGCATCCCACATACAGCAACTGGAAGGATGTGCAACTATGGCATGCAACTATCTACTGGGGCTTCGGGGAAAAAAGGAGGAGGATTGGCAATAGATCTTAGCTCAGAGCCAGTCTTCCTCAGCAAAAAGAGGAGGATTAGCATCGATGTTAGCTCAGGGCTGATCTTCCTCACACACAAAAAAACAGAAACATGGAAAAACAAAGGGGTAGCCTAAATGACAATAAGAGCTAAGGAAGATTCTTCTCCTGAGTGCTTCACTCCATTCCTTTTGTTTTCTTTTCTTTTCTCTCTTTTTATTTTCATTTGTTTATTTTTTTCTTTTTCTCTCCTATATATGTTAAAGGTCCTCAGAATTTTCTGACAAGTTTATAACAAATCTCTCAAAAACTGTTTCTTATTTATGTATAAGAGTATCTTATCACCTCAATGATTTGTGGATAACTTTGCATGAGATGTGGGTCAAGTTACATAGGCTTTAGCTCTAAGGAAGCAGTCACAAATTAATCTTAAAAAATTTCATTGGTTTGTTAACACTATTATAATTTCTATGCATCAATGATATAAAACAGTACAGTTAATATCCAGTTTCTTATTGGCTAGAATCTTAATCCATCTCTGTTAAAAACAAGTCAACAGGCCCAAAATGGAGTCACTTATGCTAAGCCCCATGTCACCAACCTAAGACTTATTTACAGTTTCTGCTCTCTCAGAAGTGGAACCTTAAACTAGTCAAGCAGGAATCACCAGATCTGCACTATTTAGGAAACCTGCCTGACAAACCCCTGCCATTCCCCAAAGGAAAGTAACCTTGCAATAACCAACCTGCTTTTTTCACCTAATATAACATTGTTCTCTCTCCCTTCAGCTATAAAAGTATTTCATTTTGTACAGATACTCAGATCTCCTTTCTATCTGCTAGGTTGCATGCTCCCCAATTGGAATCTATTTTTGCTCAAAAAAACTTAAAATTTTTATTATGCCTCAGTTTATCTTTTAACAGTCCCTCTGGATATTTTAATGGGAAAATATTGGTCACTTTTTCTGACCCATCCAAAAAAGTAATGGAGATATAATTATAGTTAGGTTGCATGCCATTGGAAATAGCTTTTCAAAATAGAACAAAACAAATGCTTGATTCCCATCTCTGACATCCACTATTTTGAGTATACTCGTGATCTTGGGTACTTTGCTTGACATTTCTGAGCTTTAAATCCCTTCCTTCTAAAGAAAAAGGTGGATTGATAACTCACAAGATTATAATGAAAATTGAACATATTAACGTTTGTATACTACAAAGCATAATCTCTGACCTATAATAATTGTGCAATATATGGTAGTTACCATTATTTAATTATCTAGGCTGATTTTTTGCTGGAAGTCTTATCTGATGAAATGATTATAGTCTATAAAACAGATTTCTAGAAGATCTAAGAAAATTATTCCCCTTCCCACAAATAATTTTAGTGAAAACATCTTTGAAGTTTTACAAATTTACCTGTTATACTATCTGTAGATTAATGCCAGTGAACAGAGAAGAAAATAATGACTTGAGGTTTGTGAAGCTCCCTAGCGACATAAAATCAATCAGTTAGTTTGTTGTCCATTGTCTTTCTCCTGCTCATTATACATACCGGTGGAGTAAGACAGCTATTAAAATCTGTTAACCCTATATTCCCCTTTAAACTGAAAGATGTGTCCAGAATGAAGGCTAAAGAATAGTTAAGAAAAAACTCAGTAGAGTTCCATTGGTCAGTTTCCTCAGGTTTACTGTTTCGCATTGGAAGAATTGCCTTCTTTGACATGTTAAGCAGTGCCTCCAGGAGGGAAATGAATTAATTGCAACTTCCTCTGCAAATGGCAAAGCTCTGAGTCTGAAACTCCTCAGTGTGGTTTAAACATTCCTTAGGGCGATGTCCTCCAATTAAAATAAGTTGCTTAGAGAGTTCATCTGGGAAAAAAAAAAAAAAATTACCCAGTAGCAAGGCCCTTCTGGGATTCTCAGATTGAATTTGAAGAAGGGGATTTTAAGAAAGGGCTTATTACTGGTGAGCTGTGCTCTAATATCGCTTGGTTAAATTTGTAGATTTTGCCCATTTCCATTACCAACTGCCATATTCTTCTTAGCCTCGGCATAAGTGTGATTTTATGATAGATCGTAATACAACAGATTTGTTTTGTATGATGCCTGTACTTCAAACTTAATTCAGAATTGTTCTGTGATGTCAGGCAATGAAGTCGTTGTGATAAATAATAAAGAATAGAGTGGGAGAGGGATTGAGAAAGATAATCAAGGGAATAAAAATATGTTTTCATTTGGAAATTGACGGAGCTTGAGGTGTTAAAACACATACAGAGAGAGAAAGGCGTTCCTGGTAACAGGAGCAATAGAGAATAAAACTTTATGTTCATTGTGACAAAATAGCAGAGAGGATGGAGAGAAATAAACTTCTCAGAGTGCTTAGAAGAAGTACAGAAGGTAGCCTGCAGAAGTCTGTCCACATTTTCAATTAGTCCCCCAAACTATGTATGTATTTGGATCAAGTATGCATTTGGATCAAAATAATTTTACTGCTCAGCAATAAAAGAAAAAGAGAAAAAAAAAAACTAATATACACAACATGAACAAATTTCACAGACATTAAGCTTAGTAAAAAAAAAAAATCATACATGTAAGACAAAACTCATTGATGATGATGCAAGTCAGAATATTAGGTACTTACCTTTGTAGGGGGAGGTGCAGAGTACCCAGTGGAAAGACGTGGAATGGAGCCTTTTGGGATGGTGGGATTTTTTTTTAAATCTTGATCTGTTAGTAGATAAATGGTTGTAGACATATGTAGCAACCCATAGAGATGTGCATAGAGCTGCCCACTTTACTCTATGTAACCGTGGGAGATCAAAGCTGGCGACCCTGGTTTATATCTTTTTCCCTCGATTATTTCCTCTGAAAGAAACTGTAACCTTCCCCCAAACTTACACCTAAAAGTGACAGACTGGGAGGGTTCTTGCTGAGCCCATTCTTTTCAAAGTTCTGTTTACCAAAACATTTACATTTGTAAAGGTATCTCCCTCTGTGTACTGGGAAGAGGAGGGGATGACCTTATCTCTGGAAATTCTTATCTGGACGGAAGAAGAGGACTTAAATCCACATACCCTTGATTGTTGTGCTTTCTGTTGATCCCCCATAGCTGTCTCCTCCCCCACCCCCAACAACCTCTTTTGTCTTTAGCTGAAGATAGTATTTAAGATGAAAATCTCTGCCGTTTTGTTGAGAAACTCAGTTTTCCTGGTTTCTCCCATGTATACATGTTATTAAACTTGGTATTATTTTCTCCTGCTAATCTGTCTTTTAATTATTTGACCAGCCATAAGAACATTAAGGGAAAGGGCGGAAGGGGATTCTCCCTCTTCCCCAATATAAGTTATATCCCATTTTTTTAAAAAAGGAAAATCTTGCTCTTTTAGTAGATAAATGGTTGTAGACATATGTAGAAATCCATAGAGATGTACATAGAGCTTCCCACTTTATTCTATGTAAGTTATATCCCATTTTTTTGAAAAAAGGATGAAATTATAGATTTATTAAATCAACTTCCATATTTTGATATACATTTTCTGCTTTGAGTATTCTCAGTTCTCATATAGTTTTTCACTTTGGTGCTTACAACAAAGTATGTGAATGTTTTATGACAGTATAAAACCACACGTGTGTGTGTGTGCGTACATGTGTGTGTGTATGTGTGTCTGTTTGTCATTTGTGGTGTTAAAGGAGAAAAACAAATGAGCATCTATGTATTGCCAAGCAATTTATATTTATTATCTCACTTAATCAGCATAGCTACCCTGTAAAGTTTCTGAGAAATTAAATAGACTGTCCAGAACCCATGAGATTAAAACCAAAGCTAGAAAAATAATACAAAACAATCTGAGTCCAAACCCCACAGTTCCTTCCACTAATGCCTCTCCAGATAGGTGATGCTAGCCAAATAGTTTAATAATATTCTCAGTCTATGCATGGAGAGAGATCACTTAATTTTATTTTTGTCACAGATGGAAATATTATTGGATTTTAAAAGTTGACATGTTTACTTATTATTTGTTTACTTCATTTTCAAAAAAGGATTTGAAGCAAGCAGGGATTTCAAAAGAGTTGGCTTGGGATGGTTAGCCCTGTGGTAGTAGGGAGTTGGTAAGAATATTCACTTTTTTGTCAATATTATTAACTTCTCTCATTAGACGCATTTAACTTCTTGCTAAAACTCTTAAATAATTTTTAAGCCCGGTGGGCATATAAGCTCAAAGACATGAAAGCCTGTGTTCATTTCTAGGGAAGACTACCAAAATTTCAACATATACTTACTCTATTTTGGTTCGTTCAGAGGAAAAAAGGGGAAAGAATTTTATTCAAATATTCAATAGAAGCTTTGATTAAAGTGTAAGACAGACTAGGGGGTGAAAAGCAAGTCAGATGGAATAAAAATGGTTCCTCTGATAGAAATCTCTTCCCTTTTGAACCTAAAATGTTTTAACTTCACTTTGTAATTTCTACCTAATGGGCCTCATTGCACTTTCTGAAGTCACCCAAAACAAGCCATATTAATACTCCTCAAGAGCTTTTTATTTTTCCCTGAAGCCATGGAAAACAAGGTGGCCTGTATCATCAGGGTGAATGATGCCAAATACTCATTCACCAGTAGTTTGAGAGCAGTGGCTAAGGAACCCTTCTGTTCCAGTAGAGGTTGAAACAATTTGTGTAATTTGGATTAAAAAAGCTCGCACATGTTGCCTTCTAAGATCTTTTATGGGATATAGAAAGAAGACAAAAAATTTTATATTTTAGTATTCCAATCCTTTCTGCAAGAATGTTCCTTGCGTAAAAATGGTGCTCCCTAGGTAAAAAATATATAGCATAACAGCAATTCATTCATGCATTTACAGCTTTAGTCATACATATCCATACGTATCTTAAGAATAGGTTTGACCTATTCCCATCATCCCTCATTGATGCAACAAGACACCAAAATTAAAGTTCTTTTCAGTTTCTTCTACAATTGCCCATGATTCAGCAATACCGCAATTAACCTCGTAACATCGTATGCGCACTGTCCTATTACATAGAACATCCTTGAAATAATGAGCACTATTTATCTTTGCTTCTCACTTCTCCCTTCATATGTAACATTTTATGCAAAATTATGTTTATTTGATTTGTACTTGGTAGATACATGGAAGAAAAGGGCTATGTGATAGACTTGGTGCCAATATGTCATGATAAATGTTACAAGAACATTCATTAAATGAAGATAAAAGATATCACAAAATAAATGCATTGATTAAAAATGAGGATGGCTGTGATAAACTGAAGATTTCCCCCCACAATGCCTTGGACTACTATGGATATGGGGATGGGAGTTCCTGATAGTGGAAAGCTCATTAAAATATGGCAATATCTAAGACTATTTTCTCTTTGTTATATTAGCCTTCTTCATAACAGACACTTTCTAGATAGGTTTGGGACATCCATATAGAATTTCCTGTGAGATATAGACAATATGGCATCAATAAAACCTCCTAAAATTTTGCAAGCCACATTACCCTAAGACTACAAGGTTTTGTATAGAGAGAAAGGAGATGCTGGTATTAACAACAAAATGGAAATTGATTTAGATTTCTAACAATGACATATGAGAACATTATCTAAAAGCAATATATGTCAAGTGTAAGCATAAAGTACAAAAAAACAGATGGCATTAATAATAGCAATAATAATATCTTTTCATACTTGGTGTTAGATGATCATTGATATTGTCATAATTAGTTATATTTCGGAAAGTTACATTTGCTTGGCAAAAGAATAAAATAAGTCACATGTGCATTCAATTAATTGCAAACATTCTCCCTCCCTCTTATAAACAAGGTGATATGCTATCAAAGGAAAAAAAAATGGCTTGACATCACTGAGCTCCCACAGCTACAGCTGCTCATTGAAAAGACAAATTATTTTATGCTGAATAGTCTCACGGTTTGTATGCGTGTGTTGGTATCTCTAGCACAAGGTATCAACAAACACTGACCTTATTTACTTGCTGTCAAAATTCAGAATCTGTATGCTGTCACATGAAGTGTAAACATTGTTAACACACACAGTGTTATTCCAAAAAAAAAAACCAACGATATTTCAGCGAGATCAACAAAAGAAGCTTCTTTTGCATTTGAAAATGATTCTGGGGACTGAGTAATCGAGAAAGGGACACTGGGTAGCTTGGGTGTGGGCTATGCATTGTGTGCTGTCCTGGGTCCTGATGCAGGCGGGTTCTCTGCCTCTTGTGAGAGTCTCCTCTTCAGCCAGACTACAGACCAGTCTTCTTCACCAGGTTTCTTTGCCCTAGAGATAGAGTAGTTTGGAAAAAAGACTCCTTTAAACCACCTACAGGATCCTAGAAAACATTGAGTAAGCTTTCAGTGGGACTCAGAGCTATTGCCTAATATCTGCTCCATCACTGCACACTATCCAGGATTGAGTTCTAGTAAGGAAAAGAATGGTATCTGAAAGACTTTCTATTTATCACCTTTGACTTCTTAACTGTAAACTTAACATGAAAAACATAGTTGATTATAAATAGAAAAATTGAAAAAATTTTAGTGAAGGAGAGAGTGCAGTATGTTTACTATTTCTTTTATTCCAATGGATTTCTTTTGAAAATATTTAATTGGAAGCATTAATGTTTGCATATGCAATATGTAACTACCATAAGCAGGCTGTGGCATTGGCAACGGCAGGGCCCATGGTCTTTTTTATTAGCACGGATGGTCCTCTCAAAGCTTTTCTCTCAGGGTGCTTTGGGATCTGTGCTGCCCATTTCCTTGATACTTTCCTGGACTGAGATCTGGTTCACGGGTTTCAAAGTCTTGACGCAAGAAACAGAAGAGGAAAACAGATCCCTGATACTTCAGGATGCTTCAGAGAGAGCAACACTTATGCAACCTGGTGGTCTTCAGGTCTTTATTCTTCACCTGATCCTAAAGGAGGCTTTAAAGAAGAAATTGGAAGAAAACAGAACTCAGAATTATGAATGTTACTTTTGTTCAATGTGAAAACCCTACTTTGAGGGTCGTTAAAAAAAATAAAAAGGTCTGGGGAAGGTATCTCCTTACTGAAAGGTGATAAATTTTAAAAAATGATAATAAAAATGTTTCCTGGGACATATATCTGAAGGAATAAGTCTGTGTTCCCTCAATGACTTAATTGTAACACTGTCTACCACAAAGGCAAGCACACTTTTTTAGTAATGAGTCACTTAGTAGATATTTTAACCTGTAGTAACTACTCAACACTGATGTGACAGCACAAAAGCAACCACAGATGATATGCGAATAAATGGGTGTGGTTGTATTCCAACAAAACTTATTTATGAAAACAGAATTTAAATTTCATATAGTTTTCACATATGAAATAATCTTATTTTTAGTTTTTTTTTCAGCTAGTTAAAAATGTAAAAAACATTCTTAGCTTATGGGCTAAGATAGATGATAAGCCACATTTGTCCCATGAGCCATAGTTCACTCATCCTTGGTCTACAATAACAGTTTGAAAATAATATCAAGAAGTAAAAGATGTAAAATAAAATTGAAAATAAGGAGTAATTTTCAACCTAAGTTTACGCAATCCTCAATTAGATGGTGTTGTCTTGAGAATTTCACTTAAGTTCTTTGAAACAATATTTGACACCTTCAAAGTATTAACTTTTCTGGGTTTGACAAAGACTTGCTTGATGTGTTTTCAGTATTTACACTTCTCTGTGTTAAAGCCAGTATATTTACAACCCAATCAATTGAATACTTAATATATGCCAGGCATTGTGCTTGGAGTGGCCATAGAGAAACAAGGACATTCTTCCTGTCTTAAAAGAGCTTCTACAAAGTGCTGTTTGGTATATTGTATCCCTATTTATAATTATTCAATGGCTTCCAACTGTCCCAAGTCTAAAGTGCTAATATGACTTACATTCCTCTCCTAGACCTGGCCCCTGCCCTTCTCTTCAGACAAAACTTAGGCTGCTGCCCATGTCTCAGTCTTCTTTCAGGAGGCTGCTTTCAGTTTATTAAACATGATATTCACATTTTTTTTTTGAGAAAAATTGGCCCTGAGCTAACATCTGTCTCCAATCTTACTCTTTTTTTTTTTTTTCCTCCCCAAGGCCCCAGTACATAGTTGTATATCCTAGTCATAGGTCCTTCTAATTCTTCTATGTGGGATGCTGCCTCAGCATGGCTTGATGAGTGGTGAGTAGGTCTGTGCCCAGGATCCGAACTGGCGAACCCCGGGCCGCCAAAGCAGAACGTGTGAACTTAACCGCTATGCCACTGGGCAGGCCCAATAGTCTCATTTTCTACTAGGAATCTGTCAGTGTGCTTCCTTCTAACTGCAATGTTCTTTGTCTATTCATCTGGCTAACGATGATTAATCCTTAAGTCACAGTTTAGGTATTCAAGAAGCCTTCTGTAACCTCTAGATGAGATTAAATCTCTTTTCTGTATATTTTTATAGCACCCTATCCATTTCCTTTCAATTCTCATTTGTAATTAATGATTTAATATATGTCTTCTCAACCTCTCTCTTAGCCCAACACTGCAGGACAAGAACCCTGTCTGTCTCACTCACCGTTCATCTTTGAAGCAGGGCCCAACATAGGACAGGGAATGTGAGAGGTGCTCAAAGGTATTTGTTGAATTGAATTCAATTAAAGACAACCTCTCAGTTAAAAGGTACAGACCAATAAATAAAGAAAACTTAATCTTAGAAACAAGATATTAGCTATGTATCCCAGAACAGTCTACAGTATTGGAATTAATACAGGCTCAATGCAAGGTGGATATAAGGGAAGCCATTGTAGAAAAGAAACCATATTGTAACTTTGAATGACCTCTAACTAACCCAGCTGGATATGCACCCTCTAGGAGATCTACCTGCTCTGTAGATTTTATGACCCCAGCTTTTGTATGTACCTCTCAGCTGCAATAAGATGATAATTTTGTTCTTTTGAGTTTCTTAGGAATGTGATGACCCCCAGACAGACAGTCTATACTAATAGCCATCATCAATGACAGCTGAAAGAGCTGGTGTGGCGACTCCCAGTCTGTAACACCAGATGGTCAACATTCCTAACCCACTGGCCTATATAACTGCTTCAAGATTCTGTGCCCCCTTAAGATGGCTCTTTAGGGCACTAATCCCCCCATTTTCTAATTTGCTAGCTTATCGCTTAATAAAATACCCTTTCTCTGCCACCATCTTGCCTCTTGCCGATTGGCTTTTGTCTCACGGCAAGCAGATGGTGCCCTTTGTGCAGTAACAGAACCAGTCTGTAAATCATCGTGATGCGGTAATATTCGTGGAGTTGATGAGGCTTGGTCAAGAATGAAAGTTACTTACTGATACTGAATTAAATAATGTTGTCTTAAGAGTAATCCTTTAAAATTATAAAATATTTTAAAATTCTGAATTTTGTAAATTATAGAGGTGTACTCTTACTTTCTTCTGCCCAACATTTCAGATATCACTACCAAATTATATCCATTGTGAGCTTTTGTTATGTATCATTGCAGACAATTTCTCATGCATTTATGAAACTATTTTTAATGGCAATATTAAAGGTTGATAAGATCAATTACTCTTTTTTTCTAAAGATAACGTCCTTTTTAAGATAGAGAAAGTTTTACCACATTAACCATTTTCCATTTCATTTTAATATTTAACTCAAGATAGTTCTAGCCTGATGATCCACTAGCCTGAAGAAACTCAGAACTGTGCAAAAGGATTACATTTACATGAAATGCAAAATTGGGAGGAAAGGACTAAAATGGCATACTTGTTTTGTTTCAGATATGGCTAGCTTTTAAAAATCTAAAATCACTCTTTTGGAAACTTCTTTAGAGAGAGTAGCATCTGAATATATTTACAGTGTCTCTGAATAGTGTTCTATAGATTTCAAGTTGTTTTCTTCATATATGTAGGTTAAGAAAATGATTAGTGTAGTTGCCGTGCCTTGCTGTAGTTCAATAATATTAAAAAATAAACTAATCATTTTGATGTTATTTAGATTTTATTCATTTTAAGCCATTTACTTGACTCTTCAACTTGTGAGCCTTTGTGGGGTTTTTTGCTTGTTTGGTTTTATTATTTACTCTTTTATCCAAAAAAAAATCCAAACTAATATCTTTAAATAAACATAAGTGCATATAAACCCATATACTCAGAGATGCCATGTATAGACAAGTGCAGTTTGGATAATTAAAATATATTTTTTAAATTATCAAATGAAATTATTGTTATTTAACATAGGATGATTTTAAATTGAAAAAACTTGTATCTGTGTGCTCTCATTAAGAGTACTTAGTAGTTACAAAGATAGTGAGGAAATTAAAATCATTTTATTTACTTATAAAACCTCTAAAGTAGAAAGACTAATAAAATGCAACCTCAGAAACCTCCTCAAGACAACTTTCCTGGTAACTAATAATAATAAATAGGATCCTATTTGTTTTCTCTGATAAAGGATTAAATAGATGTGAATTTCTTACCCATTTAAGAATATTTTAATTTCATAGTTCTCATTAATGTCCTGTAACAGTAGTCTATTAAACTATTAAACTTTGCAAAACTAATATTTACAGGTTTGATGATTTTCAAAAAATATAATAGTAGCAAATTTGCTAACATATGGATATAAATCACAATGAAGGGGGAAGGTAAGTATTCCAGAGGAAGGGGCTTAGCTAAGGAGCAATTCTCACTGAATGTCCAGACTTCGCGTTTCAATACGCTTTGTTTTCTGTTTATGATTGTAAACACTTTATGTGAAGGAAACTACATTATGCTGATATTTCAGGACTTGATGAGCCCCAAATATCACTAAATATAGTACACTTCTGATATTCATTTTAAAAAATTATTTTAACCATTTCCCCGATGACAATCCTGAAGCACCATGTGTTAGTAATTTCCCCGAGGATAACAAGTGGATGTAGTGATCTGTGGTAGCTAAGCCGTTTTGGCTTTCTAGAAAAGCTTCCTAGCCTCTTCCCAGTATCAGACCCCTATCTTTGGGCACAAGTTTAGGCATGTGACACAGTCCTGGGTAATCATAATATGCCTTATACTGGCAACAGTGATTGGTCCAAAGGGTGGGCACATCGTCCAAGCATGGATAATGAGGGTTCTTCCTTAGGGTCAATATAGGGATACTAGGAGAGAGTTTTCCATATTGCTTGGATTTATAAATTGCAACTCCTGTGTCCCATTCTTCACCATCAGGAGAAACTTTATGAAAGAGAAGAATGAGACCATGATTCAAAGAGAAACAGCAAAAAACATGGAGAAGAAACATCAGATGAAAGAGATTATTTTTACTTGGATGTTTGAGTCCTCAGATTACTGTCTCTGAGACTTAGATTCCTACGTGTTTTTCTTTAATTTGTGTAAACTATCACTATGGCATGACTGGTGAATTGAGCCAGAGAATTCCTAAATTCAAATGAGGTCTGAAATGTACATTGTCCCAGTTCTTAAAGTTATGCTCTTTTTAAGTTTTTTTTTTTTTTTTTGTGAGGAAGATTAGTCCTGAACCAACATCTGATGCCAATCCTCCTTTTTTGCTGAGGAAGATTGACCCTGGGCTAACATCCGTGCCCATCCTCCTGTACTTTATATGGGATGCCACCACAGCATGGCCCTAGAAGTGGTGCATCCGTGCACCCAGGATCTGAACCCATGAACCCCAGGCCACTGAAGCGGAGCACGCACACCCAACTGCTACGCCACTGGGCTGGCCCTTTTTAAATTTTTTTTAAAGACCTTATTTTTTAGAACAGTTTTAGATTGAGAACAAAATTGAGCAGCAGGTACAGAGATTTCCCAAATATCTCCTGCTCTCACCTACACACAGCCTCCCCAACTATCAATACTTATTCTTTTTTTATACCTTATAATGATGCTAAGTTTTTTATTTTAAAAATTACTAAGTTTTTTCAACCATAAGCATAAACCAATTTACTTCAGATTGGCCTTGTTCCTTTTCAGGTATTTTCCTCCATGTGATACTTCCATCTCAATTTTAGGAAACAAAGAGAAGTTTGAATGCATCACATATTTCTTTAAAGCTTTGTGTAGATATCAGAGCAGGGTAAATAGTCTGATATTGGAAAATAAGAGACCAAAAGCTGAAGACATTCTTGAGATTCCTTTGTAGCCAAGATGTGGATGATTAAATTATAAAAGAGACTTAAAAGAAAGGCTTGAAAAATTAATGGATGTATAAGTGATCAAGCTAGCTGTGATCTGATGTGGAACTACTTAATTCTGACCAGATCAGAGGAGCTGACACCATTTATATCACCAAAAAGTGCTTGGCAATAGTTTTTTATGGTAACACCACTTCAAAACACCATTGTTTATAGCATGTTTTCCAACTGTACGTAAGTGCATAAACATATACACAGATACATTTTTAAAAAATAAGTTACCAGCTCACTAATTGATTAATTATAAAACGACTTTCCTATCTGTCCTATATCTCTGGGTACCTTCCTCATCATTAAATTTATAACTTTTGATTGTCTTATTACAGAAAATGTCAGTGAAAAAATCCCAGTGAAAACAAGCAAAATAAAAATTTGTAGATCTTCAGTGTTTGTTCATTCAAACAAAGCCTGATACTAGCTTTTATACTTCTCATGGAGAGCTCATGTGGGTTAGTTGTGCATTGGCATGAGAGCTTCTGTTATCTCCACCTCCTCCAAAAAATCAGTCAACAAGATGAGTGTGTAACCACGGCCCCTCCAGGACCAGTTCAACTGACCCCATCTTATCCACAGAGTGATTAAGAATTGTCTTTCAGAAAATTTGCAAAGTCACATAGCCAGAGCATGCACAAAAGAAGAATTCTTCACCTGAAATAACCACTGTGGAACCAAAGATTCTCTTCCCCATGGAACCAAAGGACCAGGACATGACCAGAACTTAAAAAAGTCACACTCTTATCAGAAGAGCGGGGTCCCTTATTCTGGAAGATCTGGTGTTAAAATTCCTTCCCAGCCTACCAAAAATGTTTAAAAGTTGATCATAAAATTTTAAAGCCTCATCATAAAAGTTTAGAACCTTATCATAAATGTTTAGAACTTTACCATAAATGTTTGAAGCCCATCAATCAAAACCTGTCCCACCAGCATTTCCATGTGCCAGCTTGTTTTCCCTAACCTCTTCAATTTCACCCCAAATCCTGAATTGGGGAGACAGATCTGAGGGCACATGCCCCCTATCTCCCTGCAGATCAATCTCACAGACTAAAGCTGATTTCTTTCCCAAAGGGTGATGCTTATTTATGCACACTGGGCAAGAGAACCCAAATTTTGTGCAGTAACATGTGTTGAGTTTGTATTTGAGTAAACCAGAATGTCAACGCCGGTCTGATATTGGGATGAGGAGAATGTATACTGATGATTATGAAACATGGAAAAAGTGTGTGTGTGTGTGTGTGTGCCTGTAAGTATGTGGAATGTGCCTAATCATCTACAAGGTTCTTTCATGTTCTGAGAATACTAAGTCTAAGGTATTGATACCTGGGAATGGTATTTAAGCCAATCAGGAAGATCGAATATGGGTTAGGAATCTACCTCAAGAGCCAGCTGATTGGTGATGAGTAAAAGATATGAGCTAGATGATAGAACTCTGAATAGCAGGTCCCGGCTGGGTAAAATGAAAACTTAAGGGCCAAAGGCTATGTTCAAAGGCAGGAAACCCTGGAATTTTGCAGATAAAATAAAACTGGGTTCCACGCTCTCTAGAGTCAGGAAGTACACAAATAAGGAAGGTCACCAAATCATGGGTCAGAATCCAAATAGTCAAGCACAATTTATTTGAAGTCACAACAGGATTAAATGCCTGGATATGTAAGTCATATTCGGGAAATTGAGAGTATGTAAAGTTTTATGATTAGGTATGTTGGGGAAGGGAATGTGTGGTGGTGAATTCAGTCTTCAGTTGAATCTGTAATTGGACCACATGTCTGGTATTGAACTATGGCAATAGGAAAAAAATTGAGCTGGTCAGCTTCATCAACTTGACTTTTTGTTCTTTACTTTTCATTCTGTATTCTGAACACTGCCTCAGGAACAAAAGTGAGACCGTGGAGTGCACAATTCTTTCCCTTTCCAAACATTCTATCAGTTTTGATCATACCTTGATGTTGAAAATAAATAAGTCCAATCCATTTGCTTCTCTCATCTGTCTCTTGATTTCTAACTATTCCATTTCTTAGCTGTCTAGAATGAGAATTAATTTTTACTGTGCCTTCCCATAGACTGGGGAGAGAATGTCTTCATGCATGAAATTTCTGCATTTTTTTTCAAAGTCTCGACATGATTGCTTCTCAGCATTCTTTCAGCACTCGAGTCTTTGAAGGAAGGAAGCAATGTTACAGAACAGGAGTCTTTTTCCCTTTCTTCAGCCCCCAAGTCCCAGAGAATATGTGGATTATATAAAAATCATCTAAAAGGAAATTCAACTAAAATAAAGAATAAATCATTTTTATTCAATCTTGAATGCAGATTTTGCTGAAAAGTTTGATGAAGAGAGCAACACTTTGATCCTCAGCAAAAATTTTAAAAAATGTCTCCTAATACTTAAGTACACTATGGCAATAAAGGAAAATTAAAGGGGGAAAGTGAAATGTAATAGGTAACCACTTTATCAGATTATATAGTCTATGTGGATCAAATGAGATAATGAATATGAAGGCTAATTTACAATCTCCTATAGTGTAATGAGATTTGTGTCCCTAACCTTCAGATGACTCAGTTTCTTGTTCAGTCAAATGGGGATAAAAGGTATATGCAGAGTCACACCTCTATTATATTAGGAATGTAGGGGATGAAAAATAATTTTCCCTCTACCCTTTTAGGTACTTGGCTGAGACCACCCATAATAATAATAAAAAAAGACAGATTAACAGGAGAAAAGCAAACAGAATTTTAATAACATGTATACCTCCTGAATACATGGGAGATACCCAAGAAAACTGAGGAACTCCCTGAAGCAGCCCAAGCCACCACCTTAAATATCATCTTCAGTATAATGCAAAAGAAGATGTTGGGGGAGAGGGGGAGTTATGGGAAGTGATCAGGAAAAGCACAGTATACAAGAGTAGGGTTGTTATGCAGATTTAGATCCATGCCTTCTCCATTGATAGGAGTTTCTAGAGGTTTAGAGTCATCTTTCTCTTCCTGCTACAGAGAGGCAGACACCCTTACAAATGGAGATTTCCCTTATAAATGTAATTGTCTCTCATAAATGTGTAACTTTTACTCTTCTTTTCAGAGCTTCTCCTGTGTCTGCAGTTTCTTAAAAATAATCACCTCAAGATAATCCTTATGCCAAAGAGGCATATTTTGAGGTGGCAAATTCTGCTCCCGTTCAGCAACAATGGATTACAATTTATGGATTTTCACTTCCATCCTCATGTCTTTTATTTACCTGCAGCTCAAAGAGTGCTGCATGTCAAAAAGCAATGCAAAGACAGATATGGCAGACTTGCAACAGAAAGAGTGGTGGGGTCTAAGGAAAGGCGATTCAGGGCTGATATATCAAGGTAGAGAATTCAGACTCCGTCCAGTAGGTGTCCATCAATGACAATCTTCAAGCAGGGATCTGGCATAATAGGTTTGCATTTTAGAAAGACTCACTGGGAAAGGAGAGGGTCACTTATGTCAGGGGTGAGTCAGGAGAAACTCTATAGCTTCCATCATATACTAGAGGGTCACCTGTACGAAAGTGGTGGCACAGGGAAGAACTTATCTGGAGGAAGAAAGATGAAGATGGAAACATATGCCCCTTTTCTTCACCTCTGAGGGGTCATTGTCTTCTGAAGGCAGTAGCCAAGGAAAAAGAACCTCAATATTGTGCCTGTAAGGACAGAGAGGTGAGTATGTTGCATGTTCAGAGCTGAATCTGGAGATGGGCTCTGAGGTGACCACCTAAGGCAGTTTTTCTCAGAGTGTCACCCTGGACCAGCAGCATCAACAACACCTGAGAACTTGCTAGAAATACAAATTCTTGGGACCCACTCCAGACCTTCTGAAACAGAAAATCTGGGGGTGGTTCTAGAAACTTGTAGTTTAACAGGCTCTTCAACTTGTTGAAATTTGAGCATCACCAGAACTAAAACAATGGCTCTTAACTAGGGGCAGTTTTGCTCTTCAGGAGACATTTGACAATGTCTGGAAATGCTACTTTATTCACTGTTCAGTCGCTCTCTGTCTGCCACACGCACATACACACACACAAAACCATATGTGTATATCTTTTTATCATTTATCATTCCGCTTTTACTGAAAAGGATATCAAGGCACAGTAATGTAAATCATCTTTCCAAAGTGCTTATTTGAACCTAGGTTCCACAGCTAATTTTTAAATTCCTGGATTTGGAGGTTTCCCTCCTTCTCTTTTTCCATCCTTCCCTCCTTCTCAAAATTGAAATGTTAATTGTAGTTTTTACCACACAAAATTGGGGTTCACTTGTCCAATGAGCATAAACAAGTCAATTAATTATGGCATCAGCCTTTGGGAAAAGAGATCAGCTTTATTCTGCAAGATTGATCTGCAGGGAGAACAGGGGGTGTGTTCTCCAAGATCTGTCTCCTCACTTTAGGATTTGGGGTGAAATTTAAGAGATTAGGGAGAGCAGGCTGGAATGCCAAAATGCTGGTGCAACAGGTTTTGATTGGTGGGCTTCAAACATTTATGGGAAGGTTTTAAACATTTATGACAGGGTTCTAAACATTTATGATAAGGTTCTAAACATTTATGATAGAGTTCTAAACATTTTTGATGAGGTGGGGAAGGAATTTTAACACCGGATCTTCCTGAATGAGGGACCTCTTGCTTCTGATAAGAGTCCGACTTTCAAATTCCAGTCATGTCTAGGTCGTTGGGTTCTGTGGGAAGGAGGGTCTTTAGTTCTGTGGTCATTTCAGGTCAAGATTTCTTCTTTTGCACATGCTCTGGCTACAAGACTTTGCAGATTTTCTGAAAGACAATTCTTAATCACTCTGTTGATAAAAGACAGGGTCAGTTGAACTGGTCCTGGAGGGCCCTCGGTTACATAGTGTGTGTGTGTGTGTGCGCGTGCACGCGTGTGTGTGTGTTTTAGTTAGGTTTTATGACACAAGGATGAACACCAGATTCCTGTCTGCAAGGATTTCATTGTGCCTTGGGGTAAACATCACATTCTTTGCTTTGTTGTGTGCAACTGCTGCAGTACATGTTATTCAAATTGTTTTAGATTTTTGGAGGAGGAAGAAATGGGGGAATTTCAGAAGACTTCGCAAATGCTGATGATTTCAAAATACCAAGAAAATAGGTTGAGAAGCGAGAATTAACAGTAGAAAGAATCATACAACTTATTCTTAAATTTTTAAAATTCTCCCAAAACCCATCCAAATGGATTTTAAAAATTTGCAAATGAGGAAACAAAGACTCAGAGATGAAATATCCAAGGTCACACAGCCAGTGAATGGTAGAAGTGGGATTAGATTTCACAGATATCTGACTCAATGGTCATTCAAACAGGCAATAACAATTCTCTGAGTTTCGAGAATGTTTTAGAGAATGGCTTAGAAGGCTGCAGTGTGAGGAAATGGGTCATGGGAAGAGGTAGTAGGGCTAGAATGGAAAGGAAGGAGGCAGAAAGAAATGGGATTGAAAAGAATGTCTGGATCCAGGTACAAATACTGGAATACTAGTTTCTTAAAGGAGAAAAATGATTACTAATATTGTGTGTGATTTCCTATAAAGCTTTCTTATCTCCAGTGATTCCTCCCTCTACAACCAAGAGGGGACACTTTTAATTACAGGGTTTCTCATTTTACCCTCTAATTAAACATTTTCTGTGAATTCTCCTCACTAATAGAGCAGAGAATAAACCTATTTGACATTGAAGCCCCTTTCAACATAAGGACTTAACCTACTACATTATCTTCTCTTTCTCCTGTGCCATGAATAGTAATGCTCGAAATACCACCTAACTCTAGTCATTGTTTCCTCAACCATGACATGCCCTCTAGTACAATGATTCTAAAACTATCTGAGAGGAAACACTAGATTTTTTCCTACCACCCAATTTTTTGTGGATCAATAATCTAGTAAAATATAATAAAATAGATTATTAGAAAAATGAATTAAAAAGACATTAAGTACAAGTCATCATTTTCATTATTAGATTCAATCAATATATTACTCTGTCAAGATAGCTATAAACATTTCTAGATGCTTACTCTTAATTTTTATGATTATTGTATCATGAGTTGGTGACAGAGGACTGGCACCAATTTCTGCATGAAACTTGATTTGCACAGCTCTAAGGTACTCATAGTCTATGCCACCTGAGTGGTAGCCCCCGGAGTTAGGAACTCAGACACGTTGGATTCTGATTGTAGTGCTCTCTTTTATCTTGCCAACTCCTCTGTATGGAATTCAGTATTTAAATTTAAAACGCATTTATTGAACGTCAACGCTCTTCATTTCTAGAGAGAGAAACACGAATAGTAGTCTTTCCTATTCCAGGTCCATGTAAGGACAAGAAATATACAAAGTATACACATTCCTAATAATATAGTGTTTTAAAAAGGATGAATAAAGTTCTTTTGGAACAAAATGGAAGGTGATGTGCGGGGGGTGAAGGGGCAACCAGATCAGGAAATGCTTCCACATAAAGTGTTTTTAGATAAACAATTTCCCAATGTTTTGAATCTCAATTCTATCCCTTCTTATGCTCCTTTCATAGCACACAGAATAGTTAACATAAATGCTCAATAAGAATGAATGATTGAATTGAACTGTTCACTTCAAAATGTTTGATTTTATGTTATGTGAATTTCATCTCAATAAAAAAATGAATGAATATAGAATTTTAAAAATTTTCCATACAAGCTTTACCTACAGAGTCAAAGCCAAATAGTGGCAAGCAATTTTTCTAAATAAGTGACTTAGATAAAAATATCGTTTTATAGTATAAAATGAAAATCTCATTGAAATAAAAAAGATACATAAAAATCCAGATCAACGTTTGCTGTTAAGATTCACAGAATTCTTTCTCAAAGTAAACTTTTCTTTAACTCTAGACATGAGAATACTTCTTTGAAAGGCTTCTCTACTTAGGGCAATAAAACCGAAGTTTAATATTGGATATTTCAGTGCAACTGAATGTAAATAATGGAGCTCTAGTCTTCCTCAAAGTATGAAATAGTATATGGAACATTTTGTGTAAAATCAGGTGAATCAAGAGAAGAAAAACAGCTGAAGTTTTTTTCTCCCTTACCTTCCTTCAAATGTTAATAAAAAAATAAATAAAAATAAATATATATACACAATTTTGTTGATTGTGTTATTATATATTGTATATGTATACATATATATGCAAAAAAAACTGAACAAGAAGGGAGAAACTTTCTCAGGGTAATCATGAAGGTGATCTTCAACTAAATTGGTAGGAATATTAAGTGATTTCAGAACTGTGATTTTCATTCGACTGATACACCAGATTCTGCACAAATATATGTTGGGTTTCTTTAAAATAAAACCAAAAGCAAGAATCAAATCATAAGTTACATGTATGAGGATTATTACATGATATAGTTAAATGTTTCTGGATTGGATGGAAGATAAGGTCATGGAGATGACTTTCTTTTTACTCTATCGTTGTAATTTTGAATTTTGCATCAGATACATGAAAAATCTATTTTAAAATTAACTGTGTTAAGTTACAGCAGAAGAAAGTGAATGGAGCTTAGGGGTCTGTAATTCTGAGAATGTTTCCTGACTCTACCATTACACTTATAATCACAAGTCACTAAAAATGTACAGATTAGGCAACTGAGAAAGCCAGCAACAGTGAAAGTATTGTGAGGCAGAAAAAGGATAAGGCCATGTCCGACGTTGATGGAGGCTATTTGGCAGGCACTTTTGATGCAGCTCAATGAAAACACCTAAAATTTCTTTGTTGCACTTTCCCTTATCATCTTCTCTTGACATAATTAATTACAGCCCTGGTTAAATCCCAACCTACACCAACTGCACACCTGCAACTTCACAGCTGAAGATGATTCAAGTGCAACACACAACAACACTGAATGGTTACTCTTTAAATCCCTGATCCCAACCTCAAGTGGGCTGCCCAGCAATTTTTTCCCGATTCAACTCATTATTCAATTATCCAAAATAATTATTTCACATCCTCCCCTCTTTGCTCAACCTTCAGTCCTCACTCTCAATTTATGACCTGGGTTCCTAGTTCCCTGAGAAAATTCAAGCAATTTGAAGGTAATTTCCACAAACTGGCAACTCCACACCTGCTGATACTGTGCATCTGTATCAGTATACCCTGTTTTATTCTTCCTGTTACTGTGACTAAAAATCCTCATTGTCCTGAGGCAAACTCCTTCACTTTTGCACAAATTCCCATCTCCTCTCATTATTTAAGTACATAAATACATCCCTCCAGCAATTGCCCTGTTACTCTTTCCATCATCAATCCCCCTCCCTTTGTTTGGTAATTCTCAATGGCATACAAAGGAGCTATAATTTCTTCAATCTAAATTGAAAAATAATATCTCTACATACTTCATTTTCCTTCAGCTACCGTACTATTTATCTTCTCTCTTTAAATTTAAAATCATCAAAAATTTTCAACTCTGCTGCTAATTCCTCTCTTCCAATCATCTCTTAAATCCATTTCAGTTAGGCATTCATTTCCACAATTTCATTGAGAAACCTCTTGCAGTAAACCTCATAATGTCAATTTCAATTATCAATTTTAATATATTTTTTTATTTGATCCATGATCACAACCAGTCACTCCTTTTTTTCTGAACTTTTTTTTTCAATTGACTCCCAGTACAAACTCTCTTGGCTGTCCTAAATAGCTGCCTCTCTATATCCTTTGCTGGATTTTCCAAATAGCTAAACATTATAGTGCCAAGAATTGAGGCATTGGGTCTCTTTTCTATCTATAATTATTCTCTAAGTTCCATATCCACTCTCATGGCTTAAAAAAGTCTTATATCCACTGACATCTTACAATTTTATATATCCACCCTGGACATTTCTCTGGGTTACGTATCCAACTTCTTTCTTTACATCTCCCCTTGGATTGTTAATAGGTATTTCAAAAAGGACATATTCAAAAACTCGTTTTTAGGTATTTTCCCCAAATATAGTCCTGCTCCACGCCACTCTATATCTGTAAACGGTAGTTCTACTTTCCAGTTGACTGAACTCTTAGAACTTTAAAACATTGCTGATGTCTTTTTATCCTTCACACAACACATCTGATCCATCAGCAACTTCTCCTTGTTATACTATCAAAAAATATTCAAAATTTTATTACTTGTCTCTTCCTTTATTGCTAGCATCCTTCTCCAAGCCACCATCAGTGGTATCAGGCTTCCTGCAGTCATCATCTAACTGGTTTCCCTGCCTCTAGCTGCATAGTATGGGTTGCATTTTACCTCTTACTAAGACCCTTATGACTCTGCTAAAAAATATTTTTCCCTATATTTTCCAAAATTCGTGTTGCGTACTGCCTGTTGTCAAATAAAACAAAATGAGTTTTTTCATGATCTGTTTTTGTCAAAAGTCTTTATTCAGAAGGATTGTCCTAAGCTGAGTATCAAACTTGTAAGAGTCAGTACCGAAAAGGAGACTACCCAAAGGTGTTTTGGCAGGACGGGGAAGAGTTTGAACTTGTGACACATAAGAAGCTACTGACCAACAGGATGTGCTTAGACTGGAGACAGGACTCATGGAGGAAAATGTTAGCAATTCCCATATGAGTAAAGTAACGAAAAGTACTTTAGCTTATACTACCTAGCAAAACTAGGTCATTTATTAATGAGTGAAATTAGAAACTTCTCTTTATATTGATCTATGGTTCCTTCCTGACCAGCAACAGCCAAAGACTGACTGGGGATTTCCTCAGTAGAGAGTGGATTCCTAAATGCTAAAGATATTCAGTAGATAATGGATTCCCAACCACTGGAGGTAATCTCAAACGCTAGAATGGCAGGATGTTTCAGCTGAGATTTAATTATTGATGTTGGATCAGACAACACCACACTTCCTTCCACTTCATAATCAAGCATTAACACTTACTCATGGTTACTGTGGGAGCAAGTCATGTATCTCATACTTGCTTTCAAGAAGCTAACAATCTAGTAGTTAGATCAACAAGGACACTATTATACAATAAAAATTCTGATCATCTATTAGTTTTCTATTGCTGCTATAACAAATTACAACATGCTTAGCAGCATAAGCAGAACAAATTTATCTTATAGCTCTGTAAGTCAGAAGTCTGCTGTGGAACTCACTAGGTTAAAGTCAAGATAATGACAGGTCTGCATTCCTGTCTGGAGGTTCTAGAGGAGAATGTGATGATAGCAACATAGTGAAAATATGTTTCCTTGTTGCTCCACAGAAATATCCTTGGGGTATTGGCAGCAATTATGTATGGAGCTTCAATAAAGCTAGCACTATGTTGTTTATTTTATACTACAATAAGACCTTTCATGTAATTTAATAATCTCTTAACATTTTCAATGACTGGGACAGAATGATCAACCAGCTATGATCTCTGCCCTCAATTTGCTTCTATAGCAGAGGGAAATATAGACAATTAAATGAAGACCGTTACACAGTAGGGTAAGGACTGTACTAGAGTAAGATGTTAGGGGAACACAGATCAGGAAAAGATAATGAAGACTGGAATGCATTTCCAAAGAAAACAGTATTAGCTAAAAGGAAGGGAAATGATACACCAGATACAAAGAGGAGAATCTGTGAAGTGTGGAAGGTGACAGAGTTTGTTGTGTTTCTGCAACTGGAAATGAATGACTAGTGTAGAAAGTGCATGATTGAAGAGGAGCATGTCAGTAAAGGTTGAGAAGTAGATTAAGGTTAAGATAGGGTTAGGATTAAAGTTTAGATATATTATTTTGCCAAACATATACAGCTACTGAGTAATCATATTTTTCAAGATAGTGATTCCAGTAAAATATGGCCTAGTTTTCTTGTTGGTCCCAATTCTGGGCTAGTGAAGTCGCTTAGGTAAGCACCAACACTATAGGATAAAATTACACACACTATAGATCAACTTAAAATGTAACTTTTATATACAATCTCCGTGGAAATATAGCAAAACCAGGTAGACTTAATGGCTTCAACTATATCATCTATTCCTTTATTCATTCATTCATTTATTCATTCTTCAGATAGTTAAGGATGTTAAAATATCAGAGACACTATCTTTCCCACCTCGCTTGAGGATATGTTATGCCAAATGACTTACCATAAAGGTAGCTGAGAGAAAATGAGTGATGAGAGACTGTGTGTAAAATCCTTAGCACGGAGCTTAGCTCATAGTGAGCCAAGTTCTTTTTAGACCATAAATGATTAATGATTGGCTCATTTGCACTTGTAGAATGGAAATAAATAAATATTAGAAATCAGATAGACATGGATTCAAATTGGAATACTAGATCAACCATTTATTTCCGTATGACCTTGGCGAATTCTGGTATTCCTTTTAAGTCTCAATTTTCTCAGTTTGAAATGGGGATAATTATATTGATTTTGCAGAACTGGATTGAGATTTACAATTCAGATATACACATGATAAAACATATTATTCCATTTAATTCATTTCAATTCAAATGTCAATATATAGCAGATTTTTTTAAACTCACCGTTTAGCAAATTTAAATTTATTTCATCTTAATCTTTCCAATTGAATCATCAGCAGTATCAAACTTTATCATTTAAATGGATGATAGGCAAGGCTTTATAAGAAGTTATTGCCATCGTTTCAGATGCTTGCTTTCATAATGATGGATTATCATTATATAGAGGTTAAAATGAATGATGGAAGAAAGCTGGCTCCCTGTGGGAGTTTCCAAGAAACTATAAGAATGTATACAAGACTGGCTTCATTCAATACTAAAGATACATTAATACCTGTTAATGTATCTTCTTTTTTTCCCATTTGCTGGACCATTTATTTTATATAGATTTTCATTTACTCATTAAAGTGATATGCACCATTAACCTGGCCTTCTCAATAGATGCAGCATAATAAGCTACCTGGAGACAGTCTCTCGAGTCCTCCCACACTTACCCAGAATCCAGCCAGCAGAATTTCATATTCTGTATGGAGTCTTTTGATGATGCACACGTTATATCGTTGTTTTTTGTCTGGTCCGTTGACAATCATGATGAAAGGACCTCTCGATGGAAAACATGCAAGAGTAGTTTGTTCAATTAAATGTGCTTCCTCTCTCCAACTTGTACTTATTTGGCCTCAAAACATCCTATTAGTAGTCTTTGTATTCAAAATCATAAAATGTTCCATGAAAGTTCCACCGAAGAATGATATTTGTATAATAGGTTTGTGAAACTTTTTTAAATAAGAAAAGTAATGTGAGGCTATTTGAGGACTTTTGAAAATTGCAGAATTATATAAAAGCAAAAGAGCTCTCATCCTTTTTGCCACTATTAGTACCATACATTATTAAATAATTTACTATATATTATTTTATTTTTAAATAGTTTTATTTTATGGATATGTAGTATTATAATTTTGCAATCCACATTTTACCATTGTTCAACAGAATACCTGATGCCATGGTAAGAAAAACAAAACCGACAAACACACTAACAGCAACAAAACAACAGACCATTTTGGGATAGCATCATTCTACACTCTCCTCCTCTCTCAAAGAAACCAGAGCTGGACAGAAGTTAAGGCTGTGAAGGCAAATTTTAGTCAGGACTATTGCAATGGGGGAAGAGAGACCCCAGTACGGAGCTTGGCTCCATTCCAAATATAACAAGGACAGTGGAGATTTATAGCCAAGGAGTTGGTGGATGAAAAATTACTAGGAGGAAACATCAAGTCTGGGGGAACTCTGACTGAACTGATCTAACAGGAGGCAGACCAGGGTGATCAGATAGCAAGGATGGGAGGTGAGGAATTTTGATCAGATATAGAAGGGGAATCAGATATCAAGGGTGGGGGATTCTTGTTAAACTGACTTAGCAAACTTCTTACTAAAACTGGATTTTACAAGGAAATGCACAGATGCGCCTAGGAGAAGGTTCACCAGTCTGACTAAAGTTTGGTCAAGCAAAGAATCTTTGTCAACCCAAAGAGATCAAAGTCAAAGTCAGGATATAATGCAAATATAATGTCACAATTGTCTGTTGCTGCTACTGTTACTATTATTTTTGAGTGCTATTTGTCAATTACCTATATATTTAAGCTTTATTGAAATATCTGGTTTTATTCTTCAACCAGCGCTATATATTCTTTATATCTTTCCCTTTGTATAGTTAGGAAAGTTTGTGTTGAGATGTTAAATAACTTGTCTAATGCCACACAGCTAGTAAGAGTAAGAACTATCTGACTATAGACTTCATAGTCTGAACTTCTATGCTTACTATATTGTGTGTAAGACACTGGTTTAGGCAGTAGGAATATACCAGTAAACAAGGCAGACAAAGTCTAGGGCAATCATAATATACACGATATAAGAAAACAGTGGAAAGTTTGTAAGACCACCACTTTTCAATTTGAGAAAACGACTGGGCTGGGAATTGTGGATTCCCTTTATATGGGCAGTCAGCAAAGAACTCCAGGAATAAATGGCATTTGAGAAAGGCCTTGACACATAGGGAAAAGCCAGTCATGAAAGGGACAGAGTGAAGGACTTTCTAAGTAGAGAAAATAGCAATTATAATGGCCCTTGGATAGGAAAGAATTTGTTTTGTCAGGAAAAAATAAATAAAAATAAAGTAACGAAATGATGAGACAGCAGTAAACCTTCAGAGTTCCCTGACCCACATAGGAGAGTTTTCTCGAGATATTCCTTATACACAAATAAAGCAATTCACTTTACATTAAAACAATAGCACACAAAAGTCATCCTACCATAAACTTGTTTGAAATTTTCCTCCAATGCTCTCTATGTAAAATGAGCTGGTCTGATTTCTGAGAGAGACAGCTAGCCACATAACCTGCAAAACAGAGTCACTTATAAGTACCTAGAATTTCAGATATCAGGACATACTTGTTTAGAATAATGCTGAGTTCTCAGGAAGATCAGGGAAGCACAAAGAAGCCAAAAGGAAAACTAAAATGTCAAATATCCGCTCACTTTTGCCCTGAAATAACTCCTAGACAGTAACTTTTGAAATATACAGCAGCTCATTCAATCTACATTCCTCCTCAGATCTGTGTTCTCTCCAGTTTTGCACAGCTGAATTTAAAATTTTCCCACATAAGATTTGGCTCTGAGCTTCTAAATGTTCATCAAAGATTACATTGAAAAATTCAATTATGCTCCTTTTTTTTTTTTTTTTCCAAAAGGAAGAAAACCTTGCCATAATCAGTAGAGCTATTTTTAAATTGCAGGAGGGCAGGAATGAAGGTACAAATTAATGAGCTGATGTCATATTAATGTAGTCTTTTTGATCTTGTAATCATGAGCTCTTTACAAATCATGTTTGGTTTCAAGATTGTGATTCGAGGCTCCTGGTTGCAGACATATAATTTAAATAGTATTAAAGGAAGCTCAGATGTTTCAGGGGAAACATTTCTTATGTTTGAGAATGAAACCACAGAAGATAATCTCGTCTAACTAGCTCTGTGCCCATGGACAATTTGCTTTCCCTCTCAAGGCGTTAGATGCTTTTTTGGGCTTGGTTGATTCCCAGGGCTCTTTCAGCTTTGACTTTAGATGAAAATTGTTCGTGATTGGTAAATCTAGGAAAATAAGTTATAAAACAAAAGTCTCAGAATCAGGGCAGGTGATAGAACTTGAAGTATTATTAAGAAAACAATTAGAAAATCTAGGTTACACATTTTTTTTTTTGAATGGAATGGTGGGGTCTCATCATTCTACTTTAAGATTCTTGTTGCCTACATGCTGATGTGACCACAGAAGCCAAATATCAAAATGTAGGTCACACTGCTTTGTGATGAGGGTAGATTGGAGCAGGACTTTTACCAGTTCTGTGACAACTCTTTCCAAATCTTCAGGATCCTTTGACCAAGTAGGAAAGCTTTTACAACAAAACATTTTTGCTAAATGCAGGGAAAAAAAGGAGAGGAAAACAACTGAACAACAAAAAACTTGACATTTAAAAGTGATTTGAAAACAAAACAAAAATCTGAATTATAAAAAAGCAAGATCAAAATGACTGTGCAGTCAGAAACAGTTCCTAAGAGAAAAGGCAAAATAACATTTTTAGTTTTTCAAAAACCTTTTTTTCTTCTCTGAATATTCTTCATTAGGTAGAAACTGTTTATTTATTGAAGGTCAGGAGTTTTAGCTTAAAGGCTAGAACAATTCGATGGAACATGTAGTGTGATTTCTTCAAGGACCACTCAAGGAATTTTTCCTCCTTTGTGGTGCTTTTTTTGACAGATATGTGGTTATGAATATTTATAATATTGCCAAACATGAAAAATAAAATGTTTTATTCCAGCCCTAGAATGAAATATATATGATGCTTTTGGAAGAAATAGGAAGAAATTGTAAACAATTATTTATCTTTGAAACTGAATCTCTAGTCTGGATTATTTTTGGCATATAAGGCCAAAAGTTGAGTGGTGTCATAGTGAATAGGCTTACTAATCCCTTTTTCACTTACGCCACTGCAGTTATCCTTGATAAAAGTCATCTCCAGTAATGGAGTCCATTGTTGCACAATTAATTCCATTGAAATTTTTCAGTGTTCAGTGTTTAGTTGAAAATAGAATTCTTGGATGTCCAAAAAGTTGAATAAACCACAAGTAGATGAATACAAAATGTAAAATATTAGATAGGATCTTAAACCAGATCATATTACCTACATCTTTCAAATTCTGATACTAATGATCTTTCACATACACTTTCATATTTTATTGAAAAAGAAGCCATGTAATTTTCAACACCCTCAGGTATAAAGCCTTTAGTGGACCAACACATAATATTAGTTATAATCTGATCAAATACATTTAGCATTTGATTATAGGCACATGCCCACCTTATGGGGGCAACATTTTGCCTCAGGTTCTGATTTCTGGGGAATCAGGAAGCAGGGACAAGGCTAATGACAGAAGAAAGAAAGAAAGGCCAACACAAGTTTGTGTAATATAGCTGGTCCACTAAGTACAATGGTTACTGGATCTCATGGATTAGTCTACTGAGCGGAGGAGGAGGAATGGGGAAGAATGAGTCTACCAGCGTTTATCTTCCATCTGTCAACGGGGACATTAATTCCCAACCCTCCTTCTGCATTTTGTATATGTGGGAGCAATGTGAGATTTTCCTGTGCCCCACACATCAGCATCAACAAGGTAGCATCAGGATAGGGGGTGACAGGTACATGGGACCAGCATGCATGTTGCATTTGTCTGAATCTAATCATACTCCTGCGTAGAACTGGCTCCACAAGCAGTAGCTAGAACAAGAGACAAGTCGATATAGAGTGAATGAGTTATTCAATTATATGCAGTAAACTATGGTATTTTAAAATTCATGTAAGAAGAAAGGTGTATGGTGTGTGTTTTATTTCTAATTCTATTCTCTTTGAAGCTATTCAAATACAGCAATCCTTTCTCAACTGTGGATTTCTAGGTCACATACATAAACTGTGTATACTTCTGCAATGGCAAGATTCCTGGACTAGGTCTGCATAAGCAATTGCAAGTTAAAGTTTGCTGCCATGCTGCCATGGCCATGCTTTCTCACTAATACCACATTTGAGTTCATGAACTTTTAGGTCTCTCATATCCATCCTCCATCTTTTGCCTACTGCTCCCCATGAGGTCAGTCTTACTCATAATTGATTCCAAAATAATCATGTGTATATGTGTTAGTACCATATAATTGTTCAGTTCTTAAACATCACCACTGAATGGTGTGTCCCACTCAGCAACTGTAAGATATTATTTCCAATTTAATATATCAAATAACTTTTGTTAGTTAATTAATGTATACCCTCTATTTAAGGTGATATGTAAATGTATGCACTATCAGAAATTAAAATAGCTTGAAAAGTAATGCTAGAGATTTGGCAGGAAGGGAATTAGAGTCAGAAATTATGAAGCCAAAAGAAAATTAGCATGCAAAATTCATATCTTCTTTTTTCCTCCTCCTTTATCTCTTTCTCCTTCATCTTTTTTTCTCTTAGCTAAAGGTGAGTTGTACTCCTTATTATTTTAATTAACCACACTTTTAATAACTTTGATGATAAATATAAAAGGTTTCATTAGTAAATATGTAATGAAATAATTTGTGGCTATGGAAACAAAATTGTGAACAACCCCCACACTTTTATGCAGTTAGCCCTGAATTTATGATATAAAACTGTCATAGGAATAATCTTGATTCAAACTATGCAATTCATAACTTAATTAAAGTTCTGATAGCATCGAGTTACCACATAGCTGGAAATGCTATTGAAGCTAAGGCAAAGAAGAGTATTTACCTGAATTTATCTGAATGACTTCTTCCCAAGAAACTATTAGAGTCAATCATTGTACGAAGTTCAGTAGTGAAGTTTGGTTACCCAGCAGTAAATCTTTTTTACTGATCTGGGATATGTGGAGAACGATCATAAGATTATTATTTGATATTAACGATTTGCACCATTGGCACAATTATTTTCCTTAAAGTAAAATTTGATGGGAAAGAGATAGGGAAAATGGAGGAAACGTATCCTTATCTGGAATGCTAGTCAACAACAACATTCTCAGGTGCTCCAAGAGTCTCGGCAAGGAGGTGCTACATGACTGAGATCCGGACAAAGAGGTCCTATTACATACGTGTGCATAGCTTCAGTGTAATCCCTACATCATTAGAACAATATCTAACATTTTCTAATAGTATTTGGTTCGAATAACCTTAAACTATACTCTTTTGCTGCTGTTACTCTAGTAAAGGTTCGGAGTAGTTGGAATATATCTAAATTTTCATTATCTTACTTAGAACCAAATATACATTTTCCCTCCTATTTTTTACCCTTCCAGATTACTTTTAAGTTGTTTTGAAAAAATATAAACAGAAGCATTGATGGGGTTCAGGACACACTACCCCAAATTGTGGCACCTTGGTATACTCAATATTTTAAGCCCAAGGCGTCACTTTGACTTCCTATCCTTCTCCCCTGAAACAGGTCATAAGACCCTCATGTGAGAGGTGCTCTCTCTACACCCAGAGAAAAGGAGCATTCTTATCTCTCAAGACAAAGGGAGACCCAGAAGAATCCTAACAAACAGGCTTTGCTAAGTCTCCTCCCATTGATTATGATTACCTCATACTCCTTTACCTATCACATTCCTCCAGGACTGTCCCCTCTAAAAGCACGCAGGTCTAACTGTTTTTCTGTCTTCATTTCCTTATGAAGGCGCTCATGTCATATAAAACTTAAATAAATTTTTATGCTTTTCTCCTCTTATCTGTCTTTGTCAGTTTAATTTTCAGACCCAGTCAGGGACCCCAAGAGAATTGAGGAAAACGTTTTCCTCTCTTACAGCATTAATACAATAACATTTTTGTGAAACCAATGGCTGGTTGTGTAAAAAGATTTAATGGTCAAATGTCAATGGTGTGACCACCATGCATGAACCTTAATATAATGCCTATCGGTCACAGTCACTCTGAAACCAGTTTTAGAATGACTTTTCAATGTTACTATTGGACCACAGAGTCTAGCCTGGAAATCTTACACTTACCTTTCATGGGGAGAAGTCTGAAGCTCGTGAAACTTTAAGACTGACTTGCTCTTGCTTATAAATCCCCAAATATCTGTGTTTTATTCCTACACAGTCTTACAATTTACCCCCATTAAGATACAGGAAGAGAGGAATTGTCCATTTCATTTGACAAAAAACTAAACTACATTTTTAGGAGCAATCTTTCCTCTAAAATTTTATACCTTTTATCTCAAAATATAAAAAATGGAAAATAGATTATTATGATTGTTCAAAACCTGGAGGCCTTTTTATTAATTTTAATATCCATATAATTCTCTTGCTCTTAATTTTAAAATGTATTTCCTCTTACTTCAAACACTTTTCCTCTCTTTCTCCGCACATTTCCAAAAATTAAAATTTCATTACTTTAATGCAAATCTCAAAAAATAAAGATACTCTCCTCAACTTCCTTTTGAAATTTAAAATATCTTCATGTTTAAGTTATCATTCTATCAAAGATATAGAGTCAAAAGAATTATATTTTAAGGCTTATCAATCTACTAAGATAAACTTTAGCAAACACCAATTTAGTGTTTTTAAATATTTTGGGGAGAATTGATGCAAAGGAAACACATTCTTTAAGTGTTTTTTTTTTTCTTAAATGAAAAATAGTATATTGTTTAACATTTCAAGGAAATAAGGAAATTACTGTTACTTTCTTAAAATGATAAGCGAACACCATAATGAAATATATTTCCTTAATTCATTTGGTGAGAGAGATTGGGGAAAAGGGAGAGACGGAAAGTAAAAGAGAAAGAGAGAGAGCGAGAGACCTTTCCCCTCCCAGCCAACAGAGTTTATTCCTAATCTCTGAGGAAGGATGACAATTAACAGACACTCGTTTTCACAGTTGCCCCTTTCAGTTGGTTGTGGATCATCCTGTTTTCTCATAATAGAAGGCAAAATTTAGATCTCAGAGGGGAAAAATCAATGCAAACCCTCTTTATGAGGTTTTTTCCTATGCAGATAATCCACAGTGTTCTATAGAAATTAAGACTCTGAATTGCATTAGAATTAAGGCCAGATAATGCAGCCTGCATTTGAATTTTAAATCTGCACGTGGTTGCCTGCATTTATTACTAAGCTTTAGCTTATAGAAGAGCAGATGGTTCCCTGTGCTCCACATCAAATACTGTCAACTACTTATTTGATCATCTGCATTGGGTTTTTGATGTAAATAATTGAGCTTTTGCAGTCAGTGCTTCTGAAATCTGACCTGCTTCTTGCAGCTTTTCCGATTATGGAGACCATTTTTGGCTCCTGATCAAGTCCTGTTTACACCAACTCTTTGAATATAGTTAATCCATGAATGAAAATTCAAAAGAAAGTCTTCATATTCCTTCAGAATATAGGATCCTTCGTCTTCTGTTTCAAATAATCAAGTAGATAACACTGTACTTGATGTAATAAACCATTATCCACAAAGAAGAGAAAATGGATTAATTGGTTGCCTTGTTTCCTTCTACGGTAGATTATTTGCAAAAATGGCCCCATCGGTCTCCTCTTTGTATTCACTCTCTTTTGCTCTGTGACTTTGAAGATTCTCCTATCAAGAGATGGAGTGTATTTTCTCACTCCCTGAATCTGTTTCATTACTTGTTTCGATCAGTAGAATGCAGTGTTAGGGACATTGTAACAATTTTAAGCCCAGTGGATTATCCTAGCCAAGAACAGTAAAGCCAAGTACCTGATCTACAGTTGATCATAAACATTTGTGGGAACCCTCCATAAGAACAATACAGCTGAGCACAGTCTAAATTGCCACTCTGCAAAAATGAAAACTAAATAAATTATACTATTATTATTTTGCTGAGGAAGATTCACCCTGAGCTAACAACTGTCTCAAACTTCCTCTTTTTTAGATTGAGGAAGATTAGTCCTGAGCTAACATCTGTGTCAATCTTCCTCTACTTTAAATGTGTGTCACCGCCAGAGCATGGCTGACGAGTGTTGTAGGTCTGTGTCCAGGATTCAAACCCGTGAACCCCGGGCCACCAAAGTGGAGCACGCCAAACTTAACCACTACACCGCAGGGCCAGCCCCAATAAATTATCATTTTCAGACATTAAGCTTTGGTGCTATTGATTATATAGTAAGTTAACTGATACAATTTCTATTTTATTTTCCACTGAGCATTTTTTTCCATGTGGCTTAGGAGTTCAAATATGGGCTTAAAACCTTGAAGATGTTTACTGTTTGTTTAACTTGACAAATTTCCTTAACCCTTGTGTGCCTCCACTCATTCATTTAGTTAATAGATAACTAACTAAGCTTCTACTGTATGCCAGTCACTGTGCAAGGCACTTTGGATAGAGTGGTGACCAAGGGAAAAAAATCAATCATTTATGGTGCTTTTATTCTAGAAAGACAATCATATCACTCTCTTAGGATTGCTACGAGGAGTAAATTAGGTGACGAATATATAACACTCAAGCGTGTGAATGCCAGTTGCACCAATCCCTACCACTCCCCAATCTCTTTCACACAGAAAACACACGTTCCCTAAGGAATGATCTGTGATACAGTTTTAGAACAAATTCCTATTTAGTTGAAAAGAACAGAGTCAGACTGAGTGGAATTTGAGAGGCTGACTCTACCATTATCATCTATTATTTAACTTTTCTAAATTCTGTTTGCTCTTCAATAGAACAGAACTAATACTTATAAAATATATTTAGTAGTATAAGTCATGTCTCTTGTCCTCAACTTATTTGTCTTAACACTGAATACTGACTCTGAATCTCTACATCACTACCATTTCTAATTAATATTGTAAGAAATTAAACCAAAAGCATAAAACCTTGGTTAAGTTGTTCTTGATACATTTTTCTTCAAGGTGCCTAAATGCATGTGACATGGACCTCTTTTTTCTGGAGCCATAGTTGCTGGTATGAAGACTGTTACTGAGCCAATCCCCATGTGAGTTTCACAGATTGCTTAGTAGAACTGAGGATATGATCAGAACATCCAGAAACTTCAGCTCATTAGTCATTTCACAGGGGGAAGCAGATGGCTTCCCTAGTAGAGGGGTTTTCACCACCCACAGAATTTGGACACTATTACTGAAGTAGGCCTAATTGTTCAGAGAAGCATGTTTGAGTTCCTTTCAACCTAAATCTGTAATTCTCCCTTCTCTCATGATGCATATATGAAATGTACTCCCTTAGCAGAAAGGACTCCCAAAAAGAGAAGAACCGTCACATTCATCCAAACCAGTCATCATATGTATCTGCTAAGAGTACAGTGGTATAGAAAGTGACTGAGTATGCTCTGTCCTCTGGAAGTATCTAAAGCAAAAAAGGATGTATCATATACACATACCATATAAACAGTTTTTCGTCCTTGGCACTATTGATATTTGGGGCTGGATAATTATTCATCATGAGGGGCTGTCCTATGCATTGTAGGGTGTTTTACAGCACCCCTGGTCTCTACTCACTAGGTGCCAGTAATACTCCCTCCATCAATTGTGACAATCACAAACGTCTCCAGACATTGCGAAATGTCCACTAGTTGCTCTTGGTTAAGAACAATTGATATACAAGTGTCAGAATATCAGAAGGGGAAAGGAAATACATTCATATTCAGCATAACCGAATGGAGGAAGGCGATAAAAAAATGGAGTCCAACTTCATTTTCTATATATTAGTACAGATTTGTTACTCATTCAAACATTCATTTATGTGTTTCTATATATGAGGCACAGAGCTAGAGACAATGAGGTGAAACGAAACCCTGGTCATTTTCTCCCTGTAGGAACAGAATTTCCCAAAATATATCATCAAATACAATTTCATCTTGTTTTGCCGTGCACCAGCGCCAATAAAAATAGTAGATAGAACAATAGGTACAGGGTTTTAAAGGTTGTGTGAAGTCAGAGTCTTACAATGGTATAGAAAATGGAATCAGGAAACTGATTGTCTAGGTTTTAACTCACTTTTATCACTGCACCGGTGTGAGATTTTGAAAAATTTATGCCACCTGTATTAGTTTGCTAGGGCTGCCATAACAAAGCCCCACAGACTGGGTGAATTAAACAACAGAAATTTATTTTCCCACATTCTGGAGGTTAGAAGTCCTAGATGAAGGTGTCATCAGGGTTGTTCTCTTCTGAAGCCTCTCTCCTTGGCTCATGGTTGGCCGTCTTCTCCCTGTGTCTTCACATTGTCTTCCCTTAGTCTCTCTGTGTGTCAATTTCCTTTTCTTATAAGGACACTGGTTATATTGGATTAGACCCCACCTAGTGACCTCATTTTAACTAAATTACCCTTTTAAAGACCTTATCTCCAAATAAGATCACATTATGAGGTACTGGCGGTTAGGACTTCAACATATGAGTTTTAAGGGGACACAATCTGGCACATAACATCACCTCTCTAAGTCTCCATTTCCTTGTTCATAACATGGAGGGGCATAATACACACTTCATAGTTGATTTCTGTGCTAACTAAATGAAGATAGAGATAATTTATATATATATCTCTCTCACTTAAAATAGTGTCTAAAGCATAAGTGTAAAACAAAATTAACTATAATAATATCAATTTTATTTTATCCTGGCTAAATAAAAATATTAATGAGAAGGAGCATTTGGGTGGAGCTGGGAAAGCAGATGCAGATGAGGAAGCATGCAGTTCAAGGAGGAGAAAATTACAAACAAGGTACAAAGGCACAGAAGTCCATTTTGGAAATGAACAGTATTTCCTTAATTCTAATATTCACAGTTGTTTGTATTATTGTTTAGAAAAGAATTTTTAAGCTATGTCTTACACTCGATAAGCTCATTTAACCTTGTTTCTTTCAATTCCCCTCATTTCTGTCTGTTACCAGACCGTTTTCTACTATCACTAGCCATGTGACTCAGGAGTTAAAAGTGACTGCATTTCACCTGGAATGTGGGAAGAACCTGTAAACAGTGGAAGGGTAGGTAAGCAGGAGCTTAATTGATGAGAATTTTTCTGTTCTTCATCATGCACAGAATGTTTCTCTGAGCCTAAGTGACTCTGAAGGTGTAGGTGTAAATAATGAGACTAAGGAAGGCAGAAGAAAGAGTTGGCCTTGGGGAGACAATGATGAGCTTAGTATCAGACGGGCTGAGTTTGTAGGTTATGCTGTGTACAGGAGACTATGCACTGTTCGCCCCAGTCCCTCATCCCACTCTTAGGGAAACAGGAAGAACATAGTTGTTGAAAATATAGTGGAAATGTGATGCTGTTTCCTGCCCCTGACCTCTTTGTGGACTGCCAGTAAAATGGCATAGGAGAATACTTATATGAGGAGGACTTGTTTAAGTAGCTGATATCAAATGAACCTGAAGTTTTATAGTGATATATATACGAAGTCTCATTTATATATGTACATATGTATATATACAAATATACTTTGTTAAACATATTACCATATAAAATGAAAATATGTAAATCAATATCTAGAATATATATGTCAAAAGGAAACTTTATAGTATATTTGTAGATTTATAACTTATTGAGTATTATACAGAGGAAATATTTTTATGGATTACATGTCAAATTTCAGTTTGATTTCTCCAAACTCAGAAAGAAAGAAATGATTTTCTTCAGTAGACTAAAATCCTCTTGAAGTCAAGCCTTTATAAATCTCATTTTATATTCCCCATAACCTCTATGGTTTTCAAAGGTTTGTTGATGTTGGTTGAATCAATATAATTCTGAAATTTACATGCCTAATTTTTTTTCTTTTATTTTAATGAGTGAATTTTTGTTTTTGGTGAGGAAGACTGGCCCTGAGCTAACATCTGTTTCCAATCTCCCTCTTTTTTGCTTGAGGAAGATTGTTACTGAGCTAACATCTGTGGCAATCTTCCTCTATTTTTTGTATGTGGGACGCTGCCACAGCATGGCTTGATGAGCAGTGCATAGGTCCACGCCTAGGATCCAAACCCACAAACCCTGGTCCGTTGAAGCAGAGCATGCAAACAACCACTGCACCACCCGGCCAGCCCCTAGATATGCCCAATTTTGAATGTCAACCATAGCTATTCAAATACTCACATTACTTAACCTCCCTGATTATTAGTTTGTCTTTCCTTCCACAAAATGGTGTTAGTGTTTGGTCTCAAAGTTTGATTATCAGGATTAAATTAAACAATAAATGCATGAAGAGCACCTAGGGAAACATTGGCTGCATAGTAGGTGCAAGATAAGTGTTTCCCTTTATCTCCTTTACCCTCATGAACAGGCAAATATAGATCAATGTCTAATGACATGTAGCAATGGAGAAAATTGCATTTTCACATAAGCAAGTTTCTGATAATTTATTATAACTTAGGGACAATTGTTTTATGGAAACATATTTCAAATTATAATTTGACTTCATATAGCCTGGGCAAACTAAACACATCATAAAACACAAAAACAAATATTTCCAAAGACGGATGCACAAGAGCATTTCCATTACTACTGCATTTCCCCAGAGGACTCACCTGACCTGGAAAGGTTTCTATAAGTTTCTAAAATGAAACAAAATATATGAATTTCCTACTGAAGGTTTCAGAGAAAACATTTCCAAAATACCTCACTGTAAGAAACAGAATCTAGTCCTTTGGTGTTTTCAGGCCAATATACACCATGTTGTGGTAAAACCAAATTAGGAGACACACAGACCCTTACTGCTTACTTACGTAGATAACTCAGCACCACTTTATAAAATGAGGCCCATATAGCACTGGAAAAAACCAACATAAATTTCAGTCAACTTTTGCCTCACTGTACTTTTGCATTTCTGTTTTCTCATCTTATTCATCTGGTTTTTTTAACCCATTAATTGAGCACCTGATTATTTTAATAAACATTTCTATAAGAATGAACTAAAATTGGCTTTGTCGTACTTAACCATTGTGATCTCTACTCTGACTCCTTTCACACACATGTGCCTCTATGTTTATGACACCTACTTTTCACTACCGTTCCTCTTCATGCCCGTCTCAAATAGTAGCTTAACAATTTCTGCTAGGTTTGGGGAATATTCTCAGATTACTTTTTGGCTATTTTGTCCTTAGAGATGCCTAAAATGTAACAAATGAATATCTAAACAGTAACCATCACTGTATTAGTTTTATTGCATGTATTCTTATTGAAACCACACAATAACCAAAAGAAGTAGCCATCATTGGTTCCATTTCAGAGCTGTAGAGCAGGGAAATTTAGGCTTAAAGAAGCCACATGACCCATCCAAATTCATGAAGTTGATAAGAGAAGGTGTGCCTGACTCCGAGCTTTCCACCATTCCTAGCTTAAGAAGGAAAAGAACAAAGCAAAAACTTGTGAATAGAACATATAACTGAATTCAGATACTGAAGCTTTGCTGGCTGATAATTCTAGGTTCCATTAAGAGTGATGAGGAAGAAATGCCTTTAAATTCCCATCAAGTTTAAAATCTATGTGGACAGCTGCACGGCAACAGCAATCTTCATTTTAATTTGCTTTTATTTAGGTCCATCTCAAAGGATTTTGACATGAAAATAAATTCTCTAAAATTAAGCTGAGACAGAGTATTGAAATATAAATGAAGACACATTGGAAGAGAAATGGAAGCACAAAATTGATTTGTGCAGTTCAGTCTTTAGGTTCCTTTCATTAATTGTTCTGTCTACTCTTGTTTTTCATGGTATGCCCCACATAGAAAGCTTTTCAGAATGTGCCTTGCAAAGGTGGTACTTTTAGTACGGACCTATTTGATTCACAATAATGGGTCTCAAAATCAAACCTGGGGGAAGAGAACTTTGAAGGGTTAAGTGAGTCTAATGAAGATGCTCTCAGCCTGGTGGGATAACTGGATGGAGATACAAACCAAGTGCATTCAGCGTCAGGACAGTGAATCAATGTGAAAGAGACGGATTTTCTTCTGTGATCTTAAACACAGCACTGTGTGTGAGTAACTAAGTCCAATACAGGCACGAGACGCCATAATCAAAAGAGAACCTGGAAAATGTGAACTGAGTACCAGTGAAAAATGTGAGCTAGAAATGAGGAAGACACCAACAAGGGTGGTCTCATAAATTCTGTGGAAACTGCAGGTATAATCATGCTCTTTCAAGTTTACATTTTTTTGGTGCAATACCACTGATAGCATGCAGTTGAGACCCTTTTAACAGTGTTGACCATATATTTGTGATCCTGCCACTGTCTATCTGTCTGGACTCAATTCTAACAATCCTACTTACATTTTATGCTGCAGCAAAATTGATCTGCTTAAAGTTTCCCGAATGCATTTTCTTTTTCTGATTGTGTGATTTTTGCATATGCTGCTCTCTCTGCCTCAAATTCATAACTCCTACCTATGCTGTCTCTGGCTTCCAGAGTCAATGAAAAATTCCCTTTATTGTGAAACCTTCCTGAGACTCATTCCGGCAGATATTGAGACTTACATTCTGTGCTTTTAAGACACCTTGTATTAATTTCCCATACAACAGAAATGATGTTACACCATATCTGACTATGATATATCATAGTCATTTGCCATCTTTCTACTATAGGAAGTATCATACTCTCTTGAAATAAATCTTTACCTATTTGTCCACCTCTTCAGATTATAGTTTAGGGTCACTCAACACTATATTTCAAACCTCTTTCCTTTTCCTGTGGCAGACATCACTAATCTATCTCAGCAGGTTTCTATTGAGACAGGAAACTTGGTTTCTTAATCCTTCACAATTTATCTCACAAGACAGGACTATCAATCCATCATAAATGGCCTACCAGTTAAGGCTAAAACTACAATTTTAATATCAACACATGTTGAGTATTTACTACGTTATTATATTATATGTAAAGCTATTTTCTTTACCTAGCCTGGAAAAATGTCAAACACAATTTTGTGTTTGATTGATCAAATTGTGTTGTTGATTAGATTATTGTTTAATCAACATCTAATCAGTATACCTTTCCTGAAGTTCTTTTAAATTTCTCTTTGTCCTAGTTGTCCCACAAGCACATTGAGTCTTAAACAGTCATGTCTTAGGGACACTCTCTGTCACCTGCAAAATGGAAAGCTGCAAACATGTTGTAGACATGAGACATTACATTTTCCATATTAATTGACTTATTGGCTATATAGAATCTTTCCTCAAAGACCAATGGGAAGACCATGGAGTTTCCAGAACATCATAGCAGCAAAGAACCTTGTGAGACAATGGGGATATGTTCAATTTACAGACTGCCTCATTTCTGTGGGTACTATGTACATGCCATTTAAAAGTTTGGTATATTCCTAGATGGTAATCAAAACCCTTGCCCAGTCCCCATTTTTAAATAGACGTTCTACCTAGTCAGCCTTAAGATAACGTCTCTAAATTTGTGTATTTTAAAGTGTGTATATGAGGTCTGTGGACGTGGCCTCTGAAAAGGGCTCCTCTGCTTACAGACACTCTTGATGTGGAATTGGAACACACTGTCCCTAGACCAAATGATTTTTCTTACTTCCACTCTGGGGGTGAATTTGACCATGACTCCATGTCTGTCCTATTTTATGGTGGCTAACAAGCACCAAGTAGCTAAGAAATTCATCTGTGCTCAAACAATGACCACCAACAAAACGCCTTCAGAGAACTAATTGCGAGTATAATGTAGGTCCATTGCTTGTACTAATCAGTGAACCAGTGATTCTTGTAATTCTCTCTGGTGTTTGAAAGACAGGGAAAAAAGATTACATTCACTGCAGATAAGGTATAACAATCTCCTGGAGACTGCACCTTGTGGAAAGGAGAGAGTTATATTCTTTTTCTTAAAAAGAGAGAGGATATTTTTTTTAAATATGAATTAATAAGATTGCCTGTCTCTACTGAGTAAAATCACTGGATAATTATCCAATCTGTTACTCCAAATGATTCATATTTATTTTTATTATTATTATTATTTTTTTGGTGAAGAAGATTGGCCTGAACTAACATCTGTTGCCAATCTTCCTCTTTTTGCATGAGGAAGATTGTCCCTGAGCTAACACCCATGCTAATCTTCCTCTACTTTGTATATGTGATGCCACCATAGCATGGCTTGATGAGCAGTGTGTAAGTCTGTGCCTGGGAGCCAAACCCATGAACCTCAAGCCACTGAAGCAGAGTGTCTGAATTTAACCAATACACCACTGGGCCAGCCCCCAAATGGTTTGTATTTTTAACTAAAAACTATGTGTTATTATTTTATAAACAAAGAAGATGTAATGTGGAGATATATAAGTTTCTGAAAATTTGAACTGTGTATTGAATTTCATATGTATTTAGGAGGGAGTAAAGGACTAAAATAATATCTTTACAAGATGTTTATCATAAATAAAGATATAAAGAAATAAATGATAAACCATGTACTAATCACATTGATTGATTTTTGTTTGTTTGTTTTTGGTGAGGAAGATTGGCCCTGAGCTAACATCTGTTGCCAATCTTCCTCTATTTTGTATGTGGGTCACCACCACGGCATGGCTTGATGAGTGGTGTAGGTCTGCCTCCGGGATCTGAGCCCATGAACCTGGGCCACCGAATTGGAGCACACCAAACATAACCACTACACCACTGGGCCAATCCCTGGTTGTTTTTTTTAATAAGGAATAGAAGGGATAGAGTGAGTCACCTTATCTACATGGATAAAGAAAGTCCTCTTGAAACCAAAGTGACCAATTCATTGTTAGCTAGGTCCTGAAGTGTATACAGAAGTGAATTGGGTATACAAAGCAGTAGAAGACGGAGGTATTTGCTAATTACAGGTAATGGGAACAATAGGTTGCAAGGTACAGATATAAGAAACATCAACCTGTATTGAGAGGATTCTAAATTGTTTGAAAATGAAGTATCAAATGGACAGCATGTGCACTATTAGGAAATGTGTTGAAGAAAGGACTATGACAAGCAAGAATGAGTATGAGATCAAGTGGGAGTCAGAGTAGTACAAACTTTGAGCTTTATTCTTTGTACTGTTGTTGATGGTGGTGAAGACAATGATGATGATGATGATGACGGCCAATGGTTGCTGTAGAACCATTTGCCTAAAGGAATTCTTCAGGAGAAACAAAATAGTGGAGCTGCTGGGATTGATGTTGGATGGGGACTGTTATATCTCCTCTCTGAGACTCGATCAGTTTCTTCCCTCCCCAGCGTCACTACCACACAAAAACTCCCACTGACTGTCCCAGAAGCACCTCTTCAGATCTGCTAAGCTTCCACAGGACACAGTTTAAGACATACCCTACAGAGTAAGACGATGTTCAGATTTTCCTTTTACATTCAGGAAAATGAGTTAAGTAAGGAAAAAGAACGTGGAGGAATGTAAACTTGGTTATTTTGCTAGAGAAGCCCCAAGGAAAATTATTGATGATATAAATAATAAAACCAGTGGTGTCAAGAGTAGAAAGAAAAAGTGAATAATACACAACATGCACTGTATTTGTGATTTTTAGTTAACTTGTTGCAGTGGTGGACAAGAACTAAATAGAAGACTCATACCTTATCTTTGACGTTCCCTACTTGGGGTGAACGGTAGTGTTACTAACATACTTGCTTGCCCTATAAGAGCTGAGCATTTCCTTTTGTTATTTTTCTGCCGAGAAAAATCAAAATTCACTTTACCGAATGCAACCATATTTGCATATTATTTATTTTATTTTATTTTACCTTTTTGGAATACATTAAAAGGTTTCTTCCTATTGAGCAGAAACTTGTTCACCACAGACTCTGAAAAGATTGCCAGGAGGCATTTGTGTATTTAATGTTCCTTCAGTTCAAATATACTTAATCATAATTAAAGTCAGTTGAATGGCTTTTGCAAGAAGTTAGTTGTTAATGTGATTGACAGTTTTCTGTGCTTTTGACAACATCTAATGAAATATGCCTGCATGGTGTGCAACACTGACAAATGCTAAAATTTATCTTCCATGATCTCTAGCTAATGTAATGTGATTATGTTGAATCCTCTGATTTCAAGAAGATATGTTATTACTTCCCATTATCTAAATAAGAATGATAAATGTTCAAGATTTTTATTAAATATAAACAATCTTGAAATTAATATTCTTCAACTATTTTTTTTAAAAATAAGAGTGAGTATTGTTTTGTAGGAGGAGATATACAGAGGCAAACAATAAATCATTTTTTCAATCAAAAGAAGTACTAAGTCATTATGTAACAGATGTTTCAAATTCATAAAGAGGGGGAGGAAGACAGTGAGAAAGTGGTACTACAGACATTATTTTAGGGTCACAAGCCTGTAGCTTGCTTGTCACCACTAGATGACAACCTTGTATGTTTTGTAGTCACTAGCTCTCTGGTTGTCTTCTGGTGGGTGGAGTGTAGGATTTAGGGTAATTTGCCATATTCTCCAGCATTTCAAAAAATATAAAATATTGAAAAAAATCAAAATATTCAAAAAATTGAAAATATAATTTTTTTTTTTTTGGTGAGGAAGATTGGCCTGAGCTAACATCTGTTGCCGATCCTCCTCTTTTTGGTTGAGGAAGATTGTCTCTGATCTAACATCTGTGCCACTCTTCCTCTATTTTGTATGTGGGTTGCTACCACAGCATGGCTTGATGAGCGGTGTGTAGGTCTGCACACAGATTCCGAACCCGCGAACCTCGGGTTGCTGAAGAGGAGCCCGTAAACTTATCCATTATGCCACTGGGCTGACCCCTAAATATTTTTGAAATAAACTTGTATCACGGTTATAAATTGTTCTCCATTGTCAATGATATTACTTATGTGAAGTAGAAATATTTGCTCAAAATATTAGTATGAACAGTGTTCTCTACAGTTTTGAACAATTTGACTTAATTCTTCTGATTTTCGTGTCTCAACAAACATCATGAATTTCCCTGTACTTGCTTTTCTAGATAAGGTCACTTTCTGTGATGCTTTCAACCTGCTGCTTCCCAAATTATACAGCCATACCAGGTTGCCTCCTGCTTTGAGGAAAGAGAGATGACCAACAAGATGTTACTGAATCTAAATACCCAGCTCTCTTAAATTAGGTTGGAGTTCAAATGATGGGCAGTCATTAATTACGGAAATAATGCCATAACTTTTCTCACAACACCTAACATAAAACTCGACCGAGGCTTTTTGTGTGCCTCATTCTAGTTAGGCTTTGGATAAGAGAGAATTTAGAGGAAAAAATATGGAGCAAGGGGCTAAGTTCTTTCTTTTCATAAGGAGCACGAGCACATACATTGATTTATTACTTAATCCATATACAATGCCATTTTTCAGCATCAAAAAAAAAATCTTCAAATCCTTCTATATCGGTAGTCTTCAACTGGGGAGGATTTGACCTCCTTCCCCCAAATCAAGGACATTTTGATCATCACAACTGGAGAAGTGTGGCATCTAGTGGGCAAAGGCTTAGGATGCTGCTAAACATCCTACAATGCAACCACAGTTTCACACAACAGATAATTATCCAACCCACAATGTCAATAGAGCCAAGACAGAGAAATCTGGTTTTATCTGCCTTCATTTTTCACTTCTAAAGAAGGTTTTGTGGTGTCAATGAAAATATGGACTCTGGAGTGAGGCATAGTTAAAATTATCTTGTTACCTTGGTCTCATATGCGTGTGTGTGTGTGTGTGTGTGTGTGTGTGTGTGTGTGAAATAGAGATAATATTGTCTATATTGTTGGGTAGTTTTCTGAAGTTTAAATGCTAAAAATATTTAAAACATTTAGAAGAGTATTTGGCTCATGGTTTAGGTATTTTCTCTCCACATTTCATTTCAAAATTCAAGTCTTAAGATGGTCCTCATTGTCCTCCAGTACATCGGTCATGATATATCTTGTACTTACTTTTATAGAAATTTATCATAATTGTAGTTTTGTACTTACTTGTGTGATTCCATATTTATATAACTCTCTTCCCCATTAAATTATAAGCTCCAATATTATAGAGGCCATGCTTATTTTTGCTCACTCTTTTGTGCCAAATATCTAGCACAGTTTCTATATGATTGTAGGAACCTAATAAATATTTGCTGAATTCAAGTGTTGGTAAATCAACGAATTGATAAATTATGGAAACCATAGACAAAAAAGAAAAGTTGAAAGGGGAAGAAGATGAGGGAGAAATACTATAGAAAGATTAATCAATCAATCATAAACATTTTTTAAACATTTAGGTTGTGTAAGAATGACGCTGGCCTGGGAATCTGGAGACTTGAATTCTAGTTCCAGTTTAGATCTGTAATAATTTCATGACTCAAGGAAAATATTACAACATCTAAAACTTAATTTTCCCATCTGAAAATTTGCAGACTAACCCTTAAATTTTTTGAGACTCAAATAATAGAGTAGATAAAGAAGTTTCTGGTTCCTCATGTAAGGAGTTTGTAAGTTGCCACTTTATCCTAAGACAAGAGAAAAACTGAACAGACCGAAAAATCAACAACTCTCTAGGATTCATAAGAGAGATGAGGACGCAGAGCAAATTGCAGCCCCCGAGACTGGAGAGAGAGACAGGTTAATAGAGGGGGTCAAGGTTTACCAGAGCAGAGTCTCACAAACAGAAACCACTGCAGGCAACAGTGTCAGGTAGGAAAACCTGAACTGTAATAGACAGATAGCTGGAGGCTCAGTGTGTATAAGTTTGAGAGTTAAAAACTCCAGGGGTACCCATTCACGGGGGGCCCCCAAAATGTTGTGAAATTTACCTCTAGGAGCTTGACCAGTTTCCCACAGTATATATTGGAGAAAAATCCCCTGATGCTTCCAACAGGGGGAGGAGTAAAGGACACATTTTGAAATACAACAGAGCACTCTGTTCTTATTAATAAGATCTGCCTGCCCCTCAGGGGAAGGTAGTTAACTAGATCCTAACTTGCTGGGGTATTATCAGAGCCTAACTGACCTCGTGGAAGGGAAATACCCAACTCCAAGCCCCTCTATCCACTCTGTCACATCTAAAAGGGTTGAAAAAAACTGAGAAATGCTGGTGAAGTTCCCAGTCCAGAGGCATAGGCTTACTAAAAGACTGAGACCTAATCATAGGACTAAGGAACACTCCCCCCATATAGTACCATCACATTACTAAAGGTCTATATACAGCAGTTCCTTTTACCTGCTACAACATATCCTGCTATCAAGAAAAAAATTACAAAGCATACACAAAAGCAAAAAACAAAATTTGAAGAGACAGAACAAACATCAGAACCAGAAATGGCAGGGATGTTGTAACTATCAGACCAGGAATTTAAAACGACTATGATTAATAGGCTAAGTGCTCTAAAGGATAAAGTAGGCAAAATGCAAGAACAGATGGATAATGTAAGTAGAGAGATGGAAATCCTCAAAAAGAATCAAAAAGAAATGCTGGAATCAGAACACTGTAACAGAAATGAAGAATGTCTTTGATGAACTTATTAGTAGATTTGATGTGGTGAGGAAAGAATCTCTGAGCTTCAGGATATCTCAATAGAAATCTCCAAAACTGAAAAGCAAAGAGAAAAATGACTGAAAAAAAAAAAAAAAACAGAATAGAATATCCAAGAACAGTGAGACAACTACAAAAGGTGTAACATATACAAAATAGGAATAGCAGACGGAGAAAAAAGAGAGAAAGGAGCAGAAGAAATGTTTGAAACAATAATGACTGAAATTGTTCCCAAATTAAGGTCAGACACCAAACCACAGATCCAGAAAGCTCAGAGGACACCAAGCAGGATAAAAGCCAAACAAACAAACAAACAAAAGCCCTATGTCTAGGCATATCATTTTCAAACTTTAGAAAATCAAATATAAGGAAAAAATCCTAAAAGAAGCCAGAGGAATAAAATAACTTACCTATAGAGGATCAAAGATCAGAAATACACCTGACTTCTTAGAAACAATGCAAACAAGAAGAGAGTAAAATGAAATATGTAAGTGTTGAGAGAAAAAACCCACCAACCTAGAATTCTGTACTCTATGAAATTATTCTTCAAAAGTAAAAGAGAAATAAAAACTTTCTCGGACAAACAAAAATTGAGGGAATTTGTTGCCAGTATATCTGCCTTGCAAGAAACGTTAGAAGAAGTGCTTTAGAGAGAGGGAAAATAATATAGGTAAGAAATTCAGATTCACATGACAGAAAAGCATCAAAGAAGGAATAGGTGAAAGTAAAAAACTTTTATTTTCCTTATTCTTAATCACTCTAACTGATACCAGTTTACTCAAAAATAATTGCAACAATGTATTCTGTTATGTATGCTTATGTATATATCACAAATATATGCTTATGTGTACTTATATATTGCTTTTAAAATCAATGACAGCAATGATACAAGTGATAGGAGGGAAGCATTAGGATTATTTTGTTAACATAAGGTACTCATACTATCTGTGAAGAGGTATAGTGCTATTTGAACGTGGACTTGGACTATTTGAAAATGTTTATTGCAAACCCTAGGGCAACCATTTAAAAAAGTAAAAAAAAATAATGTAACATATTTGAGAAAGGAGAGAAAATGGGATCAAATAAAATGCTCAATTAAAACCATAAAAGACAGAATAAGTAGAAGACAAAAATAGAAACAAAGAACAAGGGCAAGAAATAGAAAACAGTAAGAAATATGGTAGCTATTAATCCATATGTCAACAATCACTGTGAATGACAATGGTTTAAATACACCAATTAAAAGACAGGGATAGTCAGAGTGGATCAAAAACAAAGCTCAATTTTATGTTGCCTACAAGAAATCTGCTTTAAATATAAGCACATATATAGATGAAAAGTAGATGGATGGGGAAAAGCATACCATGCTAACACTAATCAACAGAAAGTGAGAGTAGCTGTATTAATTTCAGATAAAGCAGAATTCAGAGCAAAGAAAGTTAACAGGGATAAAGAAGAATATAACATAGAGATTCAGGGATCAGTTCTCCAGGAAGACATAACAATCTTTAATGTGTATGCACCTAACAACAGAGTGTCAAACTATTTGAGAGAAGAACTGTAAGGAGAAAGAGATGAATCCACTATCATAGTTGGAGACTTCAACAACAGTCTATCAGAAATAGACAGATCCAGCAGGCAGAAAATCAGTAAGGACACAGTTTAACTCAACAGTACCATCAATCAACTGGATATTGGAAAGGAAGTACCATCTATAGACTATTTCATCCAACAACAGCTGAATGCACATTCTTCTCAAGTTCACATGGAAGATAGAATACATTATGGACCATGAAACACACTATAACAAACTTAAAAGAATAGAAACCTTACAATATCTGCTCTCAGACCACAATGGAATTAAACAAGAAATCAATTTCCCATTGTCTAAATGGAAAACCCCAAAATATGTGGAGATTAAACAACATACTTCTAAATAAAACATGAGTTAAGAAGAAATCTCAAGATAAATTAAAAAATATTTTGAACTAAATGAAAATGGAAATACAACTTAGAATTTGTAGGATGCAGTGAAAGCAGTGCTTAGAGAGAATTTTATAGCATTGAATGCATATATTAGAAAAAGAAGAAAAATCTAGAATCAATAATTTAAGTTTATACTTTATGAATCTAGAAAAAGAAGAAAATTATATCCAAAGTAAGCAGAAGAAAAAAAAATAAGGATTATAGCAGACATCAATAAAATTGAGGACAGGAAATCAATAGACAAAATCAATGAAACTAAAAGCTGGTTCTTTGAAAAGGTCAATAAAATTGATGATCTTTTAACTAAAGAAAACTTGTTAACTAAATAAAAAGACAGAACACAAATTACTGGTTAACTAAAAAAAAGAGAGAGAACACAAATTACTAATATCAGAAATGAAAGAGGGGACATCACTACCAATCCCATGGACATAAAAGAATAATAAAGGAATACTATAAACAACTCTGTGCCCACACATTTGATAACCTTGATGAAATGGAACAATTTCTTGAAAAGTATAATTTGCCAAAACTCACACAAGAAGAAATACACAATAGGAATAGGTCTATATCTATTAAAGAAATTGAATTAATAATTAATAACCTTCCAAAACAGAAAGCACCAGACTCAGATGGATTCACTGGTGAATTCTGCCAAATATTTAAGGAAGAAATTATACAAATTCTCTACAGTCTCTTTCAGATATAGAAGCAGAGGGAATACTTCCTAACTCATATTAAGCCAACATTACACTAGTACCAAAACCAGGCAAAGACATTTCAATGAACAAAAACTACAGACCAATATCTTTCATAAACATAGATGCAAAAATCCTTAACAAATTCTTAGCAAATCAAATCCAATAATATATAAAAAGAATTATACACAGTGATCAAGTGGGATTTATTCCAGGTTTGCAAAGCTGATTCAATATTTGAAAATCAATAATGTAATCCATCACATCATCATGCCAAAGAAAAAAAATCACATGATCATATCAATAGATGCAGAAAAAGCATGTAACAAAAACTAAATCCTGTTTACGACAAAGAAAAAAAACCTCTCAGTGCATTAGGAATAGAGAACTTTCTCACCTTGATAAAGAATATTTACAGCTAACATCATACGTAATGGTCAGAAACTCTAAGCTTTCCCACCAAGATTAGGTAATAAGTAAAGATGTCCCTCTCGCTACCTTTTTCAACATCGTCAACTGGAATTCTAGCTAATGCAATAAGACAAGAAAAGGATATAAAAGTATACAGATTGGGAAGGAAGACACCAAATTGTCTTTGTTCACAGGTGACATAATTGTCTATGTAAAAAATCGGAAAAAAATGACAAAACAACTCTTGGAATTAATAAATAGATATAGCAAGGTTGCAGGATAAAAGGTTAATATACAAAAGTCAATTACTTTCCTATACACCAGCAATGAAAAAGTGGACTTTGAAACCAAAAAGACAATACCATTTACATTAGCAGCCCGAAAATGAACTTTAACTTTAACTCTAACAAAATATGTACATGATATATGTGAGGAAAACTATAAAACTGTGATGAATGAAATCAAAGTATAACTAAATAAATGGAGAGATGTTCTGTATTCATGGAAAGGAAGACAATATTGCCAAGACAACAGTTCTTTACAACTTCATCTATAGATTCAATGCAATCCAATCAAAATTTTAGCAAGTTAGTTTATGGGTATTGACGAACTGATTCTATGGTTTCTATGGAGAGGCAAAGACTCAGACTAGCCAACGGAATATCGAAGGACACGAACCAAGTTGGCAGACTGATGCTATCTGACATCGACTTACTATAAAGCTACAGTAATCAAGACATTGTAATACTGGTGCAAGAACAGAATAATAGATCAAGGGAATAAAATAGAAAGCCCAGAAATAGACTTGCAAAAATATAATCAACTGATCTTTGACCAAAGAGCGCAGGCAATATAATGGAGCAAAGATAGTCTTTTCAACAAATGGTGCTGGAAAAACTGGAAATCCACATGCAAAAACATGAACCTAGACATAGACCTTACATCTTTCACAAAAATTAACTCGAAATGGATCATACATCTAAGTATAAAATGCAAAACTGGAAAACTCGTAGAAGGTAACTTAGGAGAAAAGCTAGATGACTTTGGGTATAGGAGTAACTTTTTATAAACAACAACAAAGGCATAATCCATGAAATAAATAATTGACAACCTGGACTTCATTAAAATTTAAAACTTCTGCTCTGCAAAAGACAATTGCAAGAGAATGAGCAGACAAGCTGCAGACTGGAAGAAAATATTTGCAGAAGGTACATCTGATAAAGTACTGTTACCCAAGATATGCAAAGAAATCTTAAAAGTCAACAATTAGAAAACAAACAACCTGATTAAAAAATGGGCCAATAATCTCAATAGATACTTCACCAAAGAAGACATAGATGGCAAATAAAACCATGAAAAAATGTTCTACATCATATGTCATTAGGGAAATGCAAATGTAAAAAAGTGAGATGCCACCATATACCTATTAGAATGGCCAAAATCCAAAACAATGACGACACCAGAAACGGGCAAGGATATAGAGCAACAAGAACTCTCATTTATTGCCAGTGGAATTGCAAAATGGTACAGCCACTTTGGAAAACAATTTGGCAGTTTCTTATAAAACTAAACATGTTCTTACCACATGAACCAGCAGTTACTCTCCTTAATATTTATGCCAAGGAGTTAAAAACTTATGCTAGGGCCGGCCCCTTGGCGTAGCGGTTAAGTGCGCCTGCTCCGCTACTGGCGGCCCGGGTTCGGATTCCGGGCGCGCACCAATGCACCGCTTCTCCAGCCATGCTGAGGCCGCGTCCCACATACAGCAACTAGAAGGATGTGCAACTATGACATACAACTATCTACTGGGGCTTTGGGGGAAAAAAAAAGGAGGAGGATTGGCAATAGATGTTAGCTCAGAGCCGGTCTTCCTCAGCAAAAAAGAGGAGGATTAGCATGGATATTAGCTCAGGGCTGATCTTTCTCACAAAAAAAAAAACAAACTTATGTCTACATAAAAACCTGCCCACAGAGGTTTATAGCTGATATATTCATATTTTGCAAAACTTGGAATCAATCAAGATGTCCTTCAGTAAGTAAATGGATAATTAAACTGTGGTACACCCAGACAATGGAATATTATTCAGTGTTAAAAGAAATGAGCTATCATGAAATGAAAAGACATGGAGGAACCTTAAATAAATACTACTAAGTGAAAGAAGCCAATCTGAAAAGGCTACATACTTTATGATTCAACATTATTACATTCTAGAAAAGGCAAAAATATGTAGACAGTAAGAAGTTCAGTGGTTGACATGGATAGGCGTGTTGGGGAGGGATGAACAGACAAAGCACAGAGGATTTTCAGGGCAGTGAAATACTCTGTATGATACTGTAATGATGGATACATGCCATTAAACATTTGTCCAAACCCATAGAAGTATGAAACCAAGAGTGAACCCTCATTTAAATTACGGACTTTGCGTGATTGCAACGTATCAGCATAGGTTCATCAATTGTAACAAATGTACTAATCTGGGGGGGGATGTTGATAATGGGGAAGCTACGCATTTGTGTGGGCAGGAGGTATATATGAAATCTCTGTACCTTCCTCTCAATTTTGCTGTGAACCTAAAACTGCTCTAAAAAATTAAAGTATGTAAATAACAATAAAGTATATGTAAATATGCTTTGTAAACTGTCAAATGCAAATATTGGCTGTTCCATTTTCTTATTATTTGATATTAAGCAAGGCACTGCAAACTCCTCAAATTACAGATGAAGATACTAAAGCATAGAGAGATGGGCTGGGACATCTCTAGAACCCTCTGTACTTAACATTGTATAATCTTTTCCTCAGCAAACCAGCATTTTCTGAAGTCTCCTCTATGGAACACTAGTCTGTGTAATGTACTATTAAAAACAAACAAAAAACAGTGGCCCAACAAATGTAGAAAAAAAAGTCTCTCCTCTTGCGGAGTGCTAATGCACTATTAGAAGCTCACAGCAAGAAAATATCTTGATATACTAATAATTTCCCATTATTTTATTTATTTTCCTATGTGTGGCTCTTGCCCTGGTCTGGCGCACAAACAAGAGAGAATGAAACAGACAATTTTAAAATTTCTGGACTGCCAATTTAGGCTTTCGAAAAACAAAATGGAATGCCCTAAGTACAAGTATTATGTAGAGTTAATTACATTAAAATAATTTGCTGGGACAAAAAAGAATCAGATATTCCTATTTCATGCCTTTGCAGAGATTTGATGAGGAAAAGCTGAGTCTGTGTTGGAAATTATCTTGAAGGAAATTATCTTGCAGATAAAAATATTGATGATCTCTGGTTTTACAAGCCTCTTTTCTTATAGTGTAGAAAAGAGGGAAAAATGTGCATCCTCAAAACACAACTTGGGACAAGATTTTGATAGAAAGGCTTGGATTAAAAATGAAATGTACAATCACATCATTCATGCATATTCATATGCTTGTCACAACATAAATGTATATAGATAGCTATTTTCTAACATATATAAATATAGGGTGTTTTGACAGATGTGACAGATATGTATACATATATATCTATTGCTATCAGTGTTTTTAAAACTAGTGTGATGGATGCTTATTTGCTGCATTTCATTATTTTTTAGTCAAAGTATACTCAAAGAACAACCGTATCTCTTTTTAAAATAGGCAAACCATTATGCTTTCCAGTTAACCTCTGACAGTGCAAAGTAAAATGATTCATTAAATACATACTCTATGATTATTTATGAGATGCTAACTAGATGTGTGATGTGCTAATTATTAAGAAAATGCACATTTGGAACACCTCCAGGTGTCTGTCTAATTCCCTCCTTTCCCCCCAGGTGTAGTTGCTTTCCCTCTGGACGAACTTTAGGGTATTGTACTATCTCTTCCTTCATTAAAAGAAGTTCAAGAATACAATTCAAAAAGCCATTATACATTTTAGTTAAAATAGATAGTAAAAAGGATAAGAAAATAAAAATAAAAGAATGTTTAATGTGATGGGGAATGAAATGTTCATAACACTTTTTAAAATACAGCCATGCAATGCTTAACGACCAGGATATGGTCTTAGAAAAGCGTTGTTAGACAATTTTGTCATTGTGCAAAAATCATAGAGTGTACTGAAGGGAGACAAAATTTGCCACCCCAAAATGTCTCTTTAACATGATTATTTTAGGCTGATTATTTTTAAGAAACAAAAGACTCAGAGAGTTTTTCTTGTTACCGCCCCCTTAACTGCCTAAAAGAATTCAGATTAAAAAAAGCCTGTCTCAGAAAGTGAGCTAGCACTTTAGCATCACATGAACTAGGTGGCAGACAGGGAGGAATCTAGAAAAGCTTGCTTGTTTGGCTCTCTTCTGTTTTCTTCTCTTTCTGTGTGGCCAAACAAACACCTGTTTTCCAACCGTTTGCTCCTTTCATCTACCTGTGAATTGCCTTCTTTTTGAAGTCCCTGGCTCCCCACCTTCAGCATCTTCCTTTGTCTTTAGCTGAATAGGATATTTAAGGTGAGGGCTTTAGCCATTTTGGTGAGTTACTTGGTTTTCCTGGGTTTCTTCTATGTATACATGTTATTAAACATTTGTTTCTTTTTCTTCTGTTAATCCATCTCATGTCAATTTAATTCTTAGACCAGCCAGAAGAATCTAGAAGGGTAGAGGAAAATTTCATCCTCCCTACAGTACTTACACAAACCTAGATGGTATAGCCTACTTCACATCTAGGCTACATGGTACTAATTTTATAGGACCATTATCATATATGCAGTCCATTGTTGACTGAAACGTTGTCATGTGGTGCATGACTATAAAAGAAAGTTTTCTTTCTTTCACACAATGTGAACAGTATGACCATAATGTTGTAAAAAGACAAAAGAAAAAACTTGGCAAAAAGACAGGAGAATGATATATCAAAATATACAGTCATACATTGCTTAACGATGGGGATTCATTTTGAGAAATGCGTCCTTAGGCGATTTTGTCATTGTGCAATCATAGAATATACTTACCCAAACCTAGATCGTATACCCTACTACATACCTAGGTTATATGTTGCTAATCTTATAGGGCCATGGTCATATGAAGTTTGTTGTTGACTGAAACATCATTATGTGGCACATGACTGTATAGCAAAGAAAAAAGCAATTATTTTTTAAAGTATATTTCTCTTTGTTATTTTTCCAAATTTTAAACATAGGTATTTTTTAATTAAAAACATTAGTGGTTTGTGAGTTGAGAAAAAATATACAATATGTTTGTTTGTTTTCGGTGAGGAAGATTGGCCCTGAGCTAACATCTGTTGCCAATCCTCCTCTTTTTGCTGAGGAAGATTGGCTCTGAGCTAACATCTGTGCCCGTCTTCCTCCCTTTTTTGTATGTGGGATGCCGCCATAGCACGGCTTGATGAGTGGTGCGTCGGTCTGTGCCCAGGATTCAAACCTGTGCACCCTGGGCCGCAAAAGTGGAGCACGAGAACTTAACCACCGTGCCACTTGGCTGGGCCCTAAAGTATGTTTTTAAAAAAGCTTTGCAAAAAAAATATGCATTACTTTATTATTGATAATAGCAAAAACAGAAACAGATAACATTGATCATTTGCAATGTACCTGGGACTTTGCAAAAATCTTTATTATCCCACAGGATTTTCTGAATCCTATGAGTTTGGTGAAATATTTCCGTGACCTCCTAACCAGTTCACTTACATCCACCATTGCCCCTCTCCAATCATTTTCAAGCTTAAATAATTTTTCTTAACTAAACAAAGTTCCAAACATTTCATTTCCTATCTTTGCGTAAATTGCTTAGATTGCTTCCTATTTTTCTCAGAATCGAGGTACAATGCCTAAAAGTTGCCTCCAGAGTTATGTTTTGTCTGGTTTCTGCATAGCTCCCCAGCCTTATCTTTCACATGTCCTTCTTTGCTTTCTGCATTCCAACCATCCTGGCTTTCTTCAATCCCTCAGACTTGCCAGATATCTTCCTGCTGCATGGTATGTTTCCACCTATTTCCCTCCAGTGGAATTTTCTTTCTCTGTCTTTGTCTAACTAATGCTTTTGCCTCCTTCAGATCTCAACTAACCTATTATTTTCCCAAATGAACCAATCTACATTTTCCTGACTTTCTAAAATTCCTATTATATACACACTCATAGCCCCTATACTTCAATTTTTAATGCTATTAATTTTGGAAATTTTATATTTATTATTATGATAATTAATGTTTGTCTACAACATTGACTATAAACTTCATAAACTAGGGCAATATTTGCTTTCATTCATGATCTTGTCCCCAGTGGCTAGCAAAATATTTAGAAGATGGTGAAGAGTAAACAAATATTTATTACATAAAGGCATAAATAGGTAAAAGAATGAATTAATTAATGAACACTTTTTTTTATGGTTGGCTACGAGCATATTTTAAGTAAGCGTTATAAGCATTTTTACCCTTGTCTTTTTAAAAAGTAGAATGTAAATGATATTTATTCGGAACAGATATCTCTAGTTGATATCTGTACTGAGTTTTTTTAAGATGGAGTATTTATATAAAAATATTAGTTCTGAAAGTTGGTAAGGGTCTTGGTAGAAATACGGTGGCAAATACAGATTAAAACAAACAAACAAAAAAAGGTCAATACACGTTTTATGGATTTATTTTTAAAGTTCAGGCTCACCAGAGCTTAGGTTTCTCTAGGTAGTGAGATATATAACAAAGGAGGTTTTGGAATAAAAATTTGAGGGTAGTATACTGGCAGTGGGTTTCATTGAGAAATACAGTATTTTAGATTCAAGAACTTATCATTCTCTCTGGATAGTAAATAGAAGACATTCTCCAAGTGGGTAATATGGAGTAGGAGTTCTACTAAGATTGTACCAGAAAAATTGAAAGCCAAGGTCATGGATAGGACATAAAGTGCCATTGTTCCCTGTTTCTTGGACTATCTATATATTTTAGTGAAGACTTTCAGGAGAACAGGACTAATCACGGCACCAGCTAAGACTCTGTTTACAAACTTCTCTTTTTCATTGATTTGATTGGTCATTAACAAACAGTATGACTGAATCAACCCATTGTTTGATAGTACTGACCTGTCAGTTCAGTAAACTATTGAACCATTTAAAGCATGTATTTCCCTAGCAGAAAATTTCATGGACAAATAGGGGCTAGAAAAATCTGGGACATAGAAAACACTGAAAAATATTCATCATTGTCTTTAAACAGCAGCAAAATCGAGGGAGAAATAAAGTTTCTTTTAAGCCTTTCATGCTTAATTTCTCCTTCATCTTTCCCCCTGATGGCCTTGGATATGCTGCTTTGATGCTTTCACACTCAAAGTCTAAGTCAGCTTAGAAATAACAAAGAGAATGACTGTCAGCTTCGCCTAAGAGAAAATGGGCCCAGTATGGGTGGTGCCTGGGAAAAAAGAACGTGAAGTGTCAAATGATAATTGAATGTTTGAAGCATTTAAGCCAACGGCAATAATGTAATTATTTTAAACACAGAAAACAATACTAGAAGTCAAGTCTAGTAGATAGAAAAGTATTCGAAAAAGTGAATATTTGCAGACCCTGTAACTGACTCCCCAGGGAATGTTTGGCAAGCATGAAAGATTGACAGTTGTAATTAAGCATGAACTCCGGGAGAAAAATGGCAAGTTACTGGGAAACAGATCCCTTTACACAGGAATGGGAAGACTCAAGATTTGATAAACTTCATTGATCTTAGATTGCCAGCCAGATGGGTTGATAGCAATTCCCAGGTGGCTTTTGAAAACATGAACTCTGAGGCCAGAATGTTGAGTCAGTTCCGCTATTTCTTATCCATGTTGCCTTGGGCAATTAGTAAATCTCTCCTTGCTTCAATTTCCTTGTCTGTAAAATGGAAATAAGAGTATAATAATAGTGCTTAATGCATAGACTTGTTGAAAAGGATATATTAGGTAATGTTTGTAAAATATGTACACACGCGTATCATAGTCTGTGTCTACAACAGAAGCTGTTAAGTCACATCCATATACATCTGGCTCTTGCTGTTCCCGAATACTTGGATGTGCAGGACTCTGCTAAGGTCTTTGTCCCAGGAGAATGATTGGCTCTGGAAAGCAGTCCTCAGCTAATGACTTGATAGGAATTCATGGTTGAATATATCATTTCGTGTTTCCCTTGAGTCAGAGGCTAAGAGGTCTCTCAGAGGTCCCCAGTGGAGCTGAAGCCCAATTTCCCACAGCAATTACCTTCTCATTAATACACTCTCTGTTGGCTTCCTGCCCTACCCCCTGTGACTATATGCTCCTTTTCTAGTGTTTCCTGAGATTATTTCCCAAGTAAACTCCTTACTTTCAAATACTGTCTTAGGGTCTGATTCGAGGGGAACCCAAATTAAGACATTGGCTAATAAATGTAAGCTATCATCATAACCTATTTGAACAAATTTGATTCCTGCTGAATTATATTCTGTGTAAATTACCTAGAAGATATATGGCTCAGAGAAGGGCTGATATTTTTGTTTTCCCTGGTCTCTTTTGGGACTGACAGAGAGAGATTACCTTACACATTTTCGACTTTTTCTTAATATTTTGGATTATTGTCCTTGTTCTTTACTGCACTTTGTGATATGGCTCAGAAATATTAGGTAAGCCGGCTTCATATTTTTCCAGGGAATTTTTCCTTAAATCTTCTTTTTGTTCGTGTCTTGAGCCTGAGATCCCATGAAAGAAGGATCTGGACTGTTTTGAAAGGTTGTTGGTCATTGGGCCACACAAACGGCATTTTTCCTTTCTACAAAACCCTCCACAGTATTTAATGGGCATGAAAATTTCTCAAAACCATTCAGACAGATAAGAGTCACATGGAACACTCGTTTAATGGACATCTCTAGAGGTGCAATTTTGAAGCACATGCAATCAGGAGTGTGTAATGACCAGAAATCCAGGTATTATCATTTACCGGATTACTTGACTAAACAGGCAAACAGGTAAATGTCTAGTGTTGGTAAGTAAAAACACTTTGGGAGTCCAGAAGGAATAAGTAACTGACTAGGAAGTACTTAAGGAACAGAGAAGACGAGTGTTAAAGATTGAATAGAAGTTTGTCAAGAAGGGAAGATTGAGAAGTGAGATCCAAAAAGAGTTAATAGCGTATATTAAGGCTTGGGATTTTGAAAGCTTGTGTGTAAGTCCAGTGAGGCTGGAACGCAAGCATATGTGTTGAAGTAGAAAGAGATTGGCCTAGAGAGATGGATAAATTTTTTTTAAGTTCACGCTAAGGCAGTGGATCTCAAATGTTAATACACATCAGAAACACCTGGAAGGGATGTTCATTGCAGCATTATTCACAACAGCCAAGACATAGAAACAAAAAAGTCTGTCTATGGATGAATGGGTAAAGAAATGTGATACACACACACACACACACACACAATGGAATATTATTCAGCTATAAAAAAGAAGGAAATCCTGCCATTTACAACAATGTGGATGGACTCTGAAGGCATTGTGCTAAGTGGAATAAGTCAGACAGAAAAAGACAAATACTGTATGATCTCATTTATACATGGAATCTAAAAAAGTCAAACTCAGAAACAGTGGATTGATGGTTACTGGGGGCTGGATGGGTGGAGGTGAAGGGAAATGAGGCGATGTTGGTCAAAGGGTACAAATTTCCATTTATAAGATAAATAAATTCTGGGGATCTAATGTACAGCATGGTGACTATAGTTAATAATACTGTACTAAAAACTTGAAAGTTGCTAAGAGAATACATCTTAAATGTTCTTACCACCACCAGCTGCCACAACAAAAAAATAGTAACTATGTGATGTGATAGATGTGTTAATAACCCTATTGTGGTAATCATTTTGCAATATATACATGTATCAAACCGTCATGTTGTACACCTTAAATTTACACAATGTTATATGTCCATTATATCTCAATAAAGCTAGGGAAAAAAATTAAAAAGAAAGAAGCCCTAGAGGGAACACAAATTGCTGGACCCCACCCTCAGAGATTCTGATTCAGTAAACTGAGAATTTATATTTTTAACAAATCCCTGATTGATGCTGATGCTTCTGGTCCAGGAATAACACTTTGAGAACCACTGTGTTAAAGCAATATTTTGCATTTTATCCTGAAGGTATTGATACTGTCAAATGTTAATTTTAATCATGCTTTCCAGAAGCATATAGATTATTTCTTATCCCTCTTTTACCATACCTTCAAGATTTCGAAAACTGCTTTCATATGACAGCTAAGTCCACTTTCATCCAGGATAAATTTAGCTCGTTCCATGAAATATTCTTAGAGCCCATGGCCATCAGAACACTTAACTATCTTGAGAATGCCCTAGTTTGTTTTAAAATATGTTTGAATATAGTGCCAAAACGTAACCTGCAATTTTGCATCTGATACAGCCAGGAAAGATTGTGAGGAGATGAAATTTGCCTTTAGACACACCATATGCTCCTCTGATGTTGCCTAAATGTGTATTATCTGATTTAGCAAGAACAAGCTACTATTTAACATCGTGCTTGTTTCCACAAAAGCCCTGGGGATTTCCTTCTGCAGGAGAGTACTTGATGACAATTAGGAGGTGAAAAAGTAGCTTATATATTTATGATAACAAATGGTTTTATTTATTTCTATTTTTCCAGCATGTAGAGAAATGCTTGGCACATAGAAGTTGCTCAGGAAATAAGTGAATTATTGAATGAATGTCAGGCCTTATCTCACATGTTTGCAAATTTCAGCATGGTATTTAAACAGTGTATCAGATTAAATTTTTTTCCCCCTCACTAAAAATGTTGCTGTAAGGAATGGCTTCATTGAAAGCCTTACTACATCTTTCCCCCTTTCTCAGCCTCCCACTCACACAGATGCTCACATGAAGTACACAGGAAGATTTCAGTCTCCGTGCTTCTTGGATGATAACTTTAGAATCATAAAAAAGAATTTGGCAGCAATCTCAAGTATTCTGTTAGATATGTTGAAGTGTTGATATTTTGGTCAGTGATCTGACTTCCGTGTATCTTTCTCTTTGGTGCTGAATACAGATCCAAAGTAAAATGAGTATGGTAAGAAGGTGAAAGTAAAGGAACCAGCGTTATATGTGTTTGTTTTATGTTAGGCACATTTTAAAATCATTTTTATTTCTCACAAGAATTTGTGAAGAAAGTATTTCTATTTCCATCATATTAATTAGAAAACTGAGGCTGAGAGACATTAGGTAGATTAGTCAAGTAATATAATTATGAAGTAGCGGATTTGAGAGGAAAGAACAAGTAGATTAAAGTTACATTACTGTCAGCTATGTGTTAACTAGTATGGATAGAGTGCCTATCAAACACGTTACGGATGGCTATAAAAACACGCAGATGAAAATAACAATACTGTATCAAATAAGTGAGTCTGTTAGTGGAAGATCCTCTGCTTTTATTAGAAATACTCTATGAGTAGAGACAATTGTTAAAATTTGGAGAACAATGTTTTTTAAACCTTATTACAGGCGTGGTACTCTGCTAGAGACTTAGAAAAGAAAGACAAGTACAATTTGTTCAAAAAGATGAAAGGAGGGGGCGGCCCCATGGCTTAGCGGTTAAGTGCGTGTGCTCCGCTACTGGTAGACCGGGTTCGGATCCCGGGCGGGCACCGACGCACTGCTTGTCCAGCCATGCTGAGGCGGCGTCCCACATACAGCAACTAGAAGGATGTGCAACTATGACATGCAACTATCTACTGGGGCTTTGGGGAGAAAAAAGGAGGAGGATTGGCAATAGATGTTAGCTCAGGGCCGGTCTTCCTCAGCAAAAAGAGGAGGATTGGCATGGATGTTAGCTCAGGGCTGATCTTCCTCACAAAAAAAAAAAAAAAAAGAAAGATGAATGGAGAAACCCTACTCATAGAAGAATTAGATGTTGTAAATAAAATAAAAAGCAGAAATGAAACTCAGGAATGAAGGGGTAGAAGTTAGGGGGGGATAACCAATTAGAAATCTTAGAAATTACTGTATGTGTTCTATATATAGTACATATAATCTACATATGATTGATTATATGCATGCATGTAGTGAGAAACTCTGAACTGAATAGTTAAGGAGAAAATTAGTGATTTTAAAGAGAGTAGTGAAGAATTTGTCCAGAATTCAACTTAAAGAGGCAAAGAAATATTTAAAATAAAAAATGAATGAGACGTCTGGTGCAATGGAGGACAGATTGCAAATTTCAAGTCTATCTGGCAGGAGTTTCAGAAAGAGAAAATGGAGAAAAGGGTGTGTAAGCGACACTTAAGGGAGATTTAAGTTTGTGTTTCTACAACTGAGGGAAGGCATTAGTCCTTAATTCAAAGGGACTGTCTGAATCCAATGCAGCATAAATAAGAATAAATCCTAGCCTAGACACATCCTAGTGAAACTGCAGATTGGAGAAAATCTTAAAACGTACAGGAAATGAAGGGCAGATTATTATCAAGTAAAGTTGAGTAGACTGATGACACACTTCTCATCAACAATAATAGATGCCAGAAGATAACAGGGTAATATCTTTAGAGCTTGGGAAAAATAAGATTAGCTAGTTTACTTTGTCCTTAATTTTGAAAGTAAATGAATTTTCAGAGTTAGTTAAATGTGATCCATCCGGAAATCCTTGCTAAAAGAATATTAAATGATGTACGTGAACAGGAATAAAAGGAAATCTAGAAGGAAGTCAGAGAAGTTAGGAAAAAGCTGAGCAGAGCTAAAAGCAATAATATTTTTTATGTTTAAAAAAAGGTTAAACTAAAGTTATAGATAACAGTAACAAGCAAGAAATTTCCCAGTGCTGAAAATATGCAAAAATGTATTTCTTGTTTTCGTCAAGCTTAACAATACTAAATGGTTAGCATTGCTGGAAAGGTTTATAAATGAGTGTATTTTTTTAAAATGAAAGTTATTCTCTAGGGGGCTGGCCGGGTGGCGCAAGCGGTTAAGTGCGCGCGCTCCACTGTGGAGGCCCGGGGTTCACCGGTTCGGATCCCAGGCACTCACCGACACACTGCCTGGCAAGCCATGCTGTGGCAGCATCCCATATAAAGTGGAGGAAGATGGGCTTGGATGTTAGCCCAGGGCCAGTCTTCTTCAGCAAAAAAAAAAAAAAAATAAAAAGGAGGATTGGCAGATGTTAGCACAGGGCTGATCTCACAAAAAAAAAAAAGAGAAAAAGAAAGATATTCTCTAAAGAATAGAAATCAAACTTTACTTTTAGAATCTATAGATGGAAAAAAGAAGAACATTGAATTCTTAAATCAACAAAAGATATAGGAGAAAGAAATGAAGGCAAAGAATGATAAAGAGAAATTTCTCGTGTTAGATGTTTTAAGTCCGAATATGCAAACAATTATAAATATAATTAGAATAGTATCATTAATTAGAGCCAGAAATTATCTGATTGGATTTTTAAAATATCCACTATTTTGAGTTTATAAGAAACACAATATTGCAAATTAAACAAGGAGATTGAAATATAGTGTGGGAAAAATATCTGTGCAAACACTCAACAAATGTAGCTACTATGGCAATATTAATATCATATTGATTGAATTTTAGAAAAAAACATTAATAGAGATAAGAGATGTGAAACTTCTATGTTCACTAAAGGTACATTTATAATTAGATTGTTGTATATTTATAAAATGGAAATACTGTTAAGTGGTTAAAATGAATAAAACATATCAATATGGATAATTATCCTACATAATGCTGTGCATTAAAAAAAAGTAGCAATATGCTATGTACAGTATTATAGAAACTTACAAGCAATCAAAATAGTGGTAATATGTTTATGCATGCTTAACAATGATAAATACCAAATTTAGTACAGTGGTTATCCTGCAGACAGGGACTCTGAAAGTTTAATTACAAAGATTCTAAAATGCGCTTATAAAAGTTTAGAAATAAATAAAAGTCTAAGAAAGTGTATAGAGATAAAATCTGTTTTAAGATGACACCTTGTATGTGTGTGTGTCTGGTGGATGGGGTAAGGGCACATTTGCTATTTGAATCTTCAGCATATGTCTCCCCTGAGAGTAGAACACCAACCCATAATTAGCAATCCAGGCCACTAGGCAGACAAATGAGGAAATCAATATGCGAAACTCCTTTCTTTAGAGGTTTCAACTCTCAGAGGCAATGACTTGAGCTTTGCCGAGCTTGTTCAGCCCTTTGCGAACCCTCCTTCTGCTCTGATTATTCTCGGCAGCTCATTTCCATCAGTCACCCTCCTCACGGAGCTCCCCGGCAATCACACAAACCCAGTTTGCATCTGTCAGGCTCTGCCAGAAAAAGTCTGAATTCATGCAAATGTCGCTTCTCAGCCTGTAAAACCCAGAGAGAGGCTCTCTCATTCAACAGATGGGCCACAGGCAAATAGTCAGAGAGGTGGCTCTGGCATTTTCCCGTTTCAGTAAAAGGCAATTTTAGTAATTTACTCTTACCTTCAAAAGCCTTTTTTTTTTTTAATTTTTCAGTTTCATATTAGCACTCACTAACTCACGTAGTTTATAAATAGGACAATGGCAGCTGTATTCAGATGATGACATCAGTAGAAAGGCAAGATGGAACGTTAGAGAAAGCTCAGACTTTGGCATCAAATCTGGCTTTAAATCCTCTATCAGCCACTTGACAGTGGGTTTTTGGGTGATTGTTTAACCCCCCAAGCTAATGGTTCTTCAAACCTTACTGGTCCTGCCTAGACTGACTTTGTTCCATCACCTAGACACATCTTTCTCCAGACTCTCCCTCATTTTCTGCTTCTAGGCCACAATCACTTACATTCCCTTTTATGCTGTTTCTTGCCACAGTGTCTTTGCACAAGCTAGATCCTCTGCCTGGAATGGGTCCCATCCGAAACCCCACTCCACTTCATCAAGTTAACTAACCCCTACTCTTTCTTCAGATTACACCACTCATCACTTTCTCAAGGGTGCCTTTACTAACAAGGTAAATTTCCTCTATAATATATTCTCGGCAACATATCCATCTAACAATATTGCAAAATTACATTTATTTCTGTGGTTTTTTTACTAAAGTCTATCTCTATCAAATAATGATATAAAGCTATGTGTGTAGGGACCATGCTTATTTTGTGCTTCCAACACCTCATCACTCTCCAGAACTGGTTCCTCACTACAACTCCACTGTTACTTGAAGCCCCAATATGCTACTTAGGACCTTCCAGTCCTCTAGGCTGAGAGTATGGGGGTAGAAAAGAGCCGAGTTAATTCTGTTACTGGGGCTCACAATGACTCCATAAACAACAGTTTGAATGCTTTCACTATAGAAATCCCTGGTGATTTTTTAAAATAAACTTTTTAAAAATTTTAGATTAGTTTTAGATTTAGACAAAAGTTACAAAGATTATGAGTTCCTGTATACCTTGCACCCAGTTTTCCCTATTATTAACATCTTGCAATGGTAGGATACATTTTTCACAGCTAATGAACCAATATTGATATATTATTGTTAATTAAAGTCCATACTTTGTTAATATTTCCCTAGTTTTTACCTAATGTCCTTTTTGTGTTCCAGGATCCCATCCAAGATACCACATTACAATTAGTTATCATGTCTCCTAAGTATCCAGTAGGCTGTGACAATTTCTCAGCTTTTATTTTTGATGACATTGATGGTTTTGAGGAGTACTGGTTAGGAATTTTGTGGAATGTCTTTCAAGTTGGGTTTTTCTGACGTTTTTTTCTCATAATTAGACTGAAGTTATGGGTTTGGGGAAGAAAGACCACAGAGATGCAGTGCATCCTTATCATGTTATATCAACAGTACATGCTGTCAACGTGACTTATCACTGTTGACTTTAACACAGATCCTCGGGCGAGGTTTCCCTACTGTAAAGTTAATTTTTTTCTCCTCTTTCCATGCAATGGTTTTTGAGGAAGTTATTTTGTGCTTCCCACACTTATGGGGTGGGGAGTTAAGCTTCACCTACTTTAGGGCTGAATATATAAATTATTTGAAATTCTTTTGCGTGGAAGTTTTGTCTCTTCTTCCTCATTTATTTATTTATTCAATCATTTGCTTATATTGATATGGACTCATGGATATTTATTTGCTTTCACTATGGATAACTGTGGTTAATTTTTAGTAAGCTATCTAGCTCAAAATATCTCACAGAGACATCCTCATGTGTACTCAAGACTAATATTCCAAATACCTCCCTGATCCACAGTATTATAGTCTCTCAACTCTGTTCAAGATAACTTAATTCCACAGCATGTTGGAACATATTAAGACATACTGGCTTCACTTCATAAAATATTTATAATTCATCCCCCATGCTACACAGACATGTTTTTTTATCCCACTTTCCCTTTTCACTGAATTTCTATTTCTGCATAACAAATTACCCCAAAACTCAGTGGTATAGATCAACCATTTATTATGCTTCTGGATTCTGTAGATCTGGAAGTCCACTAGGGCACAACAGAGATGATTGGATTTTGCTCCCGTACATCTGTGACCTCTGCTGGAAGACTCAAAGGCTGGGTGGTGGTAACTCCATGTCTGCGGGTTGGAATCATCTGAAGTCTTGTTCACTTACATGTCTAACAATTCATGACGATCGTTGGCTGTGAACTTAGCTGAGTCTGCCATCCAGAACAACTGCATGTAGCTTCTTCATGTAACCCGGAATGCCTCATAATGGCAACTGGATTACAAAAATGCGATTATCAGAGAGAGAGAGACAGGTAGAAGTGGTGCCATCTTTCATAACCTAGCCTAGGCTGTCACGTATGTCATTTATTTCCATGACACCCTACTAGCCGAGGCAGTAATAATCATATACCCAGGTTCTAGAGGAGGGAACATCGATTTCACTTCTTGATGGACATGGAAAGGTTCTGGAGAAGCATGTGGGATTAATAATTGTTTTTAGCCATTTCCAAAGAAAAAATCTGCTACTGCCTCTTAGAACCACTTACTAGGACCACTTGGGACCACCAGAAGTTGTAATTCTGAATTTATTGTGGCTTTTGGCCAAAAGGTCTCCAACTGCTTAACTCTCATTAAACAACCAATCACTAAACTTGGGTCATTTTGTTTGGTCCACTCCCACACCTTACTAATCATGGCTCCTCCAAGTCCTTACTCACTTTTTCTCTCTAGTGCCCTCTTTCCTTGGAGCCCCAAGGAGTTTCTTATCTAAGAACACCACTACAGCAAAAGAAAACAGGCATTACCAATAATTTTTAAGGATGGCCAAAAAGAAGTGGGGAAATAGTCTTTTTAAATAGTTTTTAATTGGAAAAATACCACCAATGAATGGAAAACAAATATCTCTGATCAGAGAAGCACAATAGACGTGTCGTGTTGGAGGGTGATAAAGGAACTTAGCTGACCTTCACTCAGAGAATCCAACTTTGAGCAAATTAACTTATTGGCAAGAAGAAGCAAATCTTGTCTCTGCAATATTAAGGGCTGTGTGAAATAAAATTGGAGTGAAACCGTGAACACAAGTAATCCAGGCTAGTGAATTCATGCCAGGAAGGGGTTAGAATGCAAATCGTTGTTTTCCCCAAAATCTCTAAAAATGTAACCCAACCAGGACTTATTTCATATGGTTAGAGAATTAACAGTAAACTGCTTATATAAATCATAGAAGAAATGTAACACTTTATAAATGGAAAATATTTAGCTGTATGAACATCGCTCCTGCCTCACAAATCATGGTTTCTTTGCTTCCTAGTGAAACTGGAGACACATGAAGAACCATATATTTCAGTGGTGATGTTCAATATTATTAACGTTCCTAGTAAAGTCAGTTTTACTTTTAAGAATTTCCAAGTAGTCAATCTGTGCATTACTTGAATTAGTGCACATACATGAATCTGAAATGAGCAGTGATACTCAGTTTGTACTTTAGAGACCGTCCTTCGTAATTTAGAGTTACCTTACTTGCCAGGGACCATTTTTCTATTGTTTTTCCTAGGTATATTTATTTCGCATTTTTCTAGTAGTGCTCTGTGTTTCTTCACAGTGTTTATCAAAATTTTAATTTGTATATTTGTATATTTAGGCATTTCATAATTGGTTTCCCCAAAAGATGCTAAGCTTAACAACTCTACCATGAGACACACACACACACACACATGAGTGTTTGTGTGTGAGACTGTATGTGTGGAAATACATGCACTCTCTACGCATATGTGTATGCAAAGATGTAGTACACACATGTATTTGTGTGTGCACGTTTGTGCGCGTATGAGAGAGAGAGACAGAGATAAGAGAGAGTGAATGGTGGCTGGTAAAAAAGTAAGATAATTTTTTTGGAGTTTCATTTTGTTTTGTAGTTCATAGAAATTATTCACGATATAAACGTCTATATTGCCAACAAATTTTTTTAGATATTTATTCCCAGAATATATTCTTTATTGCTTTTAATAAAATGTAATATCAAACTCTTCATAAATCAAGATATTGATATATCTTTACCATAGATATGTGAGAAATGTCACCTTTGGTTATAATATTGTTGCAAAAATTTTTTAAGTTAATTTTCATATAAGTGCTTTGAGATACATTGTTGGTATATTCTCTCAGATTATTCACCAAAAATCATAACATTTTGAAAATTCGGAGATCAGCCACGTGTATGATTTATTTTGTAGCAACCAAACACCTTAGTATTACCCAATGAAATAAAATTAAGTAACAGTTTTAAAGTCTATGGTCTATATTTTACAATCAGTGATAGATTACTTTTAACCTATTAAAATGATAATATCTAACCTCCTTTTTTCAAGTATAGCAAAACAGTCTTCTTTTTTTATAGGATTGTGTTTTAAACGCTATATGTACATATTTTAAAATGTGCATATGTATGAATATATATGTATACCATCTTTCAGAATGGTTTGTATAAGAAATATCTAACTAGGACTGAAAATATCTATTTAAGATTGACAATGCATTACATTTGGTATATGTATTGATACAGAATATTTTGAAAATATTTAACCCTGAAATGCTTTAAAAAAAAAAAACAAATGGAGCTTCTGGAATGTTCTCAGTCTGCTGAACATTTTCCATCCTCTAAGGATCATTTTAATTTGACATATTTAGAAAGTTTAGTTCTATGACAGTGCCAAAACATGAGCAAGTTTATTGAAATAGAAAGCAAAGAACAAAAATATTCAATAATTATTTTATTGTTGTGAAGAAAATGAATTATTCATGGTTTCAAAGTATCTGTGAATAATTCTAATTACCTGCTTTTAAAGGATATGAGACCCACTGAAAGTAAATTAACAATTTTGATTGAACACCTGCTATCCAGTAGTATATAGCAGGCATCAGAACCAAAATCACTGTGTGTGTGTGTGTGTGTGTGTGTGTGTGTTTCTGATTTTCGAGGTGATCATTATATACCGTGCTTTGTTGGCCTCTGTTATAATGCTTTGATAGTTGTAAAAATAGATCATTCAAGGTGATAAAGCCAAATTATTCCTAACTCAAATGCATTATGCATTTTCTAACAATCTCCATTCATTTGTAGCTATGAAACACATTCTGAAACATTATAAATGCTTCCAGAGAGGGTTTCCTGGGATAGAGACTTGCTTATTTACCTCTGCATTCTCTTCTGTGACTAGTGGGTAAAAGCACAGTCTTATGTCTGCCAATAACTAGCTGTTGGAAGGCAGGCTTTTTTTTTTTTTACATTTTCTAAACAGCTCTATTGAAGTATAATTTACATACCACAAAATTCACCCAGTTCAAGGGTCCAATGCAGTGACTTTTAGTAAATTTACAGAGGTACGCAACCATCACCACAATCCAGTTTTAGCACATTTCCATCACCCCACAAAGATCCCGTGTACCCATTAGCAGTCAATCCTCATTATCACATCCAGGCCCTGGCACCTCTAATCTAATTTCCGTCTCTGTAGATTTGGAATGCAGGCTTTCTGTATTCAACACCCCCACCCCCATCTGCACCAGTAGTTTGGCTGCTATTATAGCGGTAGCACCACCATCCACCCAGTTAATTGGCCTAACTATTTAACTCAAGAATTTGAGTGTCAGAGTTGATTTAAGGGAGCAGGCAACGTCTAATCCAGCAGGAGTCCTGGGCAATTCTATTGCCTTTATCATTTTTAAAGTTTCTTCACTTCCTTCATATCTCTCTGCTACTTGCATTTTCACTGGAATTTCACTGAAATTGCAGCATGTCTTTTTAAACGTGTTTCTCATCTATTGCCCCATTTTACAGCGTTTTCCGTGTCATATTCAGGGTGGTAAATTGGGTATACTTTTCATACCACACTCCTTTCTGAATCCTTCACATTGTATAGCACTGGCTTGGGGAACGACTCTTTATATGACTTAGAATGTCTACAATTTCTTCTCTGATCTGGTCTTTTTCTACCTCTCTGCTTTATTTCTCAACATTTTACCTTTGAATTTTATAATCCCGTATTTTTGAACACCTTTTAGTTTTCCCAAAGTACCATACTTTCTTTCTTCTGGGCCCTTACACTAGCCACTTCTTTTATTGTGAATGCTCTATTTGTCACTCTCCACTCACTTGGATGTCAAGCCTTGTCATTCAACGCTTAACTTAGATGGATATTCCCTGAATGTCTTCATTGACTTCTTAGATTGGGTTACATGTCCGTTCTCCATGTTCCTACATGCCCTTCATCGACTCCCATTTATAGCATTTATTTCTCTGTACTGTAATTACTTGACTATTTGTCTTTCTCCCTATGAAGACTACAAATGCCATTTGGTAGGAAATGTGTCGCCAAACAAATCTCTCGAGAACACATCATGGCTTATGACACATAGCTGACCCTTAAATATGTGTTAAACATGGTACTTATTAAGTTTAGAGATAATAGGATATTAGATATTAGCCTATCAAACAATATATTTGGCCAAATGATAGCTTGTCTGTGCATTTGAATGGTATTCAACAAATTAAATAATAATGAATGTTTTGTCAAATTCAGATTAGGCTAACTTTTGATACAAGAGAAACTTACCATTTTTTCTTAGTTTAGGATCCTTAAATTTTCTCATAAATATTTTTTTTCTATTTTTTAAACATATATGAATCCTTGAAATCTTCTCACTCTGTTTTGTTAGCATGACAATATATAAAAACTATAATGAGACTTAATGTCTATAATTCTAGAAGGATTATTTGGTGCTTGATTCTGAAAACAGTAAGTATCCAACATTTCTTTCTAGGATAAAGCTATGAATGCATCTTTCTCATAATTGGTCCAACAAAAGAGACCTAGGATCCTAAGGAGAGAGAAAAGTGATAGGGAAAAAAAAAATCAGATCAAGAACACTTATTGTGCCCATCCAAAGTTTACTCAATGAACTGAAAACAAAATCTGAAGGAGCAAGTTAAGAAATATTTTGTTACATCTTTGGGGCTATAAGAAACAGAAAGTACTGCACTCCGGCCGGCCCCATGGCTTAGCAGTTAAGTGTGCGCGCTCTGCTATTGGTGGCCCGGGATTGGATCCCGGGTGTGCACCGTCGCACCGCTTGTCCGGCCATGCTGAGGCCATGTCCCACATACAGCAAATAGAAGGATGTGCAACTATGACATACAACTATCTACTGGGGCTTTGGGGGAAAAAAAAAGGAGGATTGGCAATAGATGTTAGCTCAGGGCCGGTCTTCCTCAGCGAAACAAAGAGGAGGATTAGCATGGATGTTAGCTCAGGGCTGATCTTCCTCACACACACAAAAAAGTACTGCACTCTCTCTTTTGTGAAGAAATATGCTTGAAAAATTTTCCTCAATAGTTCAACTATAGTGCTTCAATCACAAAAATCTAGTCCTAACATTAGGTGAACATCTCATCTGTATAAGATTAGGTAGATATTTTATATTTTTATGTCTAATTTAGACAACCATTTGGCAATTAAGAATTCTATTCCCTTTTCCTGTGGGAATTTGAGACTTAGTTTAATTAAGTCTCAAAGTCTGGGGTAGAATGTGGATATGGACCCATGAACTTTTTTTTTTCCTACTACTCCACACAGCATTCTACTTGACTCTCCACATTATAAAATCACACACACGCAAAATTATGTTTATATACACATACAAAACTTTGAGTGCTGAAATATTCAGACTCAATAATTATACAATAAATACCCTCAAAAATATCCCTTCAAAACAACCAATGTACTAGTTGAAAAAGGTAACTAAATATTTGTTCATCATATCCCATATTAATATTTTATGCTTCTACAATCCAATTAAATAAATATTTGGCAAATTTTGATGAGCTGTTGGGTTATTTTAATGTCAGAAGATAAGTATTTGACTATTCAATAGTTTCATAGATATTCCTGCTCAAGTTCATCAATATAGACATATCTAGTTGCTTTCCATATTTTTTGTGGATTTACTGAACTAAATAGGCCTAAATTACTACTTGGTTGACAGAAATAGGGTCAAATTTAATTATAGCCTCTCATGGTAGAGAGAAAAGAACATTGTGCTTATCTCAAAATTATTGGAATAAGAAAACCTCCGTTTTAGGCATACATTTGTGTGACCATGTGTAAATAATTTGAACTTCTCAATCTCATTTTCCATCTCTTAAAATGAAATAAGAAACTGTTTAAGGAAATTATGGCCCACTCATACATTAATATACTAAGCACATTTTGTGCTGAAGCTAATGACGTTTATAGAAATTCATAAGAACATAATATATAACATAATAACATAAAATGAAAATAGTACAGATACTTGCATGCATTCATTACAAAATAATATTGCAAATTGTTAATTATTATGTCTTTGGATGATGGGCTTATGGACAATTTTTTCTTTTTATTATTATTTACATCTCCAATGTAGAATTTCTAATAAATATTCTATTTATGATTGAGAAAGAGTATTTTATTAATCAAATTTTAAAAAATTAAAGCTTTTCAATTAAGATTTGAGAGCTTGCAGCCATGATAAGAAAAATTTATTGTTATGTGATTCTGATAGTCATAAAAATTAATATTAATACAATTCTTAAGAATCATTATAGAAAAATATCTTTACCCATCTTATCATAACCATTGTGATTTTCTGGAATTGTCAGCTGTCTCATGTGTGATTTGGCCCCAGAGTTAAAACTCTCAGTCTTCAGGCTACCAAACAGTTAGTAATGAGTATCAAGAAGGTCAGGGGAAGTCAAGGAGATCTTTTAATGAAAGTAATTAAAAACCCAGTTAATGAGCAGATTCCTATTACATGAACATGGAAGAAAAGATGATATTGACGTTATTTCTTCTTCATTCTATCTCTTTGAAGCAGAAAAAATAGTTGGAAAAGATGTGTTACTGATCACCCCAAATCTCTAGAATATAGCTACTTCTCCTCTTGGGGAAAAGGAGACAGATAAAATTTAATAATGGTGCTCAAATTGCTAAAGTTTTCCTTTATTAATCTTTACAACAAAATCTTCCCATAAGGAAAAGAATTCTAAACATAAAACAGACTTTTAACTTTATTTTGAATGTTTTAATTATGAAATATTTCAAATAAATGAAAAAAACTGTAATAGTGATGAACAATAGAAATATTTTGCAAGTCACATGTGAGATTTCAAATTTTCTAATAGTCATGTTTTAAAAAGTAAAAAAGAGTTATGAAATTATTTTAAAACAATGTTATTGAATCCAATATATCAAAAATATCATTTTAATATGTAATCACTGTACAATTATTGAGATATTTGACATTTGTGAGATTTTTTTTGTACTAAGTCTTTGAAATCCTATGTGCATTTTACACGTTGAACTCATCTCACTTTGGACTAGTCATATTTTATGTACTTGTTGGTTTGCGAACTGGCCAGGACCTTCCCACGTGTAATCAGAAACTAAGCCCTGTATGAGGAGGGCAAGAAGAGACTGAAGAGAGAGGCAGACTGCTCCAGATTGGTAGGTGGCAGTTTTAATAAGCGAGAGAACTTACTTACGAGGCTTATCTTGGGTGGGCGCAAGATGGGTAGATTTCTACACCTGCCTGCCAAATCTTAAAAGTTTATATAGAGGCCCTAACTGGGTTCAGTTATGTATTCAGTCCAGATGGTCTCAACACCACATTTCTTTCTTAAGGTCGTATCCTTGGGGCAGCTTCTGGGAGCTGGGAAGACAAGTGGAACACACATTCCAAGTATGGGGAGGAGGTCAGGAGCCTGCAATTGCCCAGGTCCAGCTTGCTGGTCAAGCAGTGGCCATGCCTTCTCGAAGGCCTCCCCCAACACTACTCAGTAGCCATATGTGGCTTGTAACTACCATATTGGACAGCCATATGTGGCTTATAACTACTCATAAAATAATTCACAATCATGTGTCTATCACGCAGACTTAAAATATTTTATTTTTTTAAAGAAAAATATGGCAGAATATTAACACATTACAGATAAAAATGAAACCCTCAACCACCAGCTTCTGGGAGACACAACAAGTTGCATTTAATCTTAACCTCCATGGCGTTCATTGGTACCGTGACATTCATGTGTCCTCTCATTCTTTTTATATTTAAGGTTTTTGTTTGCTTATTTGTTTTAAATTTTAAATGATATTGACGTTGTTATTTTTGTTACTTCCAGTAGGAATGATTTCAACTATAAGGAACAGGAAGTTCAACTCTAATTGGCTGTATCAGTAAGGGGACCCTGTCCTAAAAAAGTTGCTCGGATAGCTTGAAGTCATAAGGTATGGCAAGTTTAAGTAGGTTCGTTTAGCGGCTCACTTTTGTGATCAAGGCCACAGTTTGCTTTCTCTTCATTGAAGTCTTAAATGTTGGCTCAAGTCTAAAGTATTGTTGGTTACAATCTGAGCAAAACACAATGGTTGGCAGCAGCTGAGCCTACCACATATCCTGTTGCATGTCGACAGTTGAGAAAAGGTCGCTTCCTGGGACTTTCTTTGGCAATGCGTAAGAACTCTTGAAGAACATTTCAGCACACCATATGTCTCATCTGTTTTGCAATGATTTGTTCACCACTTCCTCTTGAACATATCATTGCCAGGGAGAAAGATTATACCCTTAATCCAAAGAGGCTCTTTTTGAAGCTGAGTCAGTCATTAAAACTGGGTTGCTGCCATTAATTGGGAGCCAGTAATTTAGAGTAGTTAACCATGATGCCCATCACAATGTTTGTAATGAGAGTCTGGACTCTCTATTTGCCAACCACATCCACCAAAACACTGGCCACACCCATTCTCTATTTATTAAAACCACAACAAAAATAAGCATTATTTTCAGCTAACTCTCAGAAAAGAGATAGAACTACTTCTCTGTGAATCTATTCCCTAATTTTGAAATAGTCAGTATTCTAGATAATAATAGCAATTTAACATCTTGGTTTCACATGTGATTAAGTTAAAAAAAAAAAAACAAACATTTCAATAATGAATACTTAGCTGCACAGTCTTCTATAATTTATTTTATCTTTTGAATCCTTTGTCTCCATCTAGGCACCTCCATCTTCATGCCTTTGTTCGTGTTATTTTCACCCCTAGTATCCATCCCTGTTGTGTATTATCATAATTCTACAAGTATTTTGAAATCCAGGTAAAATAATAGCTCCTCTATGAAGGTTTTTCAGTTGTAAAAAATGACATCTTCTCACAGAACTTTTAGTTTCTCACAGAATTATTAGTACTTCTTTTAAGGTTCTTACCTATAATTTTGGGCAGAATGTGAAGGTGAGCACTTTAACTTTTTTTTTTTTACTTTCTCTACCAGACAAATTATCTCTTTTCTCAAGTTGTTATTTATTGATTATGCATCTTTCTGTCCCTCTTCTTTACTTGAACATGGTGAAATTCTTTTAAATTTCTTGAATAAATAAGTTCTGGCATGAAGACATTATAATCAATGCAAATAGTTGTCTTCTCTATCCCTGGTAAATCAGAAGTGATAAGTAAAAGTCATGGTGCCCAGACACAGACTGAGTTATAGTTGCATTTGAATGTGCTGATGTTTCCTGTAGATTATTTTCAAGAATCATTGAAAGTTATGAGATTGTAGGAAATGTGTAGGTTGGGTAATATAAATAACTTGAATCCAGTTTCAAGAAGACCTGTGCATGATTTCTAAACTGGTCACAGTCAAAGAATGAGCTTGTTTGATTTAGGAACCAGTGGTCGAGTGGTGATAACTGATCGCTTGAAGACCCAACTTTGAAATTGGGAGTTATTACACTGTTCGAAACGACAACCAACACATGAGGTAACGAAAGAAGACAGTGATGTGTTACTACCCACTTTTAACCCAACAGGCTTTCAAAGTAGATGTAGGAAATGGTGTTATAAATATTCCATCATCTGGGCTTTCTGTCTTCTGCAAGTCCAATTTACATAAAACATTTCATGGAAAAATTTTTCTTGTTTTTTGTTTTTTTTTTAAAAATGCAATAGTTTAATCTTGTTCTCTGGTCATAGAAGTTACAAAATAGTACCTTTAATAACACCACCTAAGTTGCTGTTATTCCATCAAGTGATCATTACATAAAATATAATTTCACAGAAAAGTGAAATTTGGATAATGTAATTTAAAAAATATGGTATACTTTGAGGGCCGGCCGTGGCTTAGCGGTTAAGTGCGCGCACTCCGCTGCTGGCGGCCCGGGTTCGGATCCCGGGCGCGCACAGATGCACCGCTTCTCCGGCCTCGGCTGCGTCCCACATACAGCAACTAGAAGGATGTGCAGCTATGACATACAACTATCTACTGGGGCTTTGGGGGGAAAAAATAAATAAATAAAAATCTTTAAAAAATATGGTATACTTTGAAAAACATATGGTATACATTTTCACAATACTGACTCTGAGTAAATGGTCTTTGCAGTCAAATGCTCTACTACTGGGTTATACCCCCAGTAAATGGCTTTGAATAAACATATAAACAAAGTCAAAGACCAGTGGACAGTAGGTGACCAGCCTTGAACCTTCCTTTGGCCTATCCCTCAGACAGGTATGATATACTAGAGCTTTCTTACAAGGAAGACAGCAAATATTGTTGGCTTCTATCCCAAGCACTCTTTGTCTGTTTACATTCTTAGCTCTCTCAGCCCTCCCATTGTCAATATCCACCATTTTAGTCTATAATTAGCCTGTTCATTTTGACACCTGCTTGACATTTTCCAGTGGCCAGGACCACCACAAACTCACTGGAATTAGGGAAGGTTGCCCTTCCTTTCCCCAGCTGGACAGAGCACAATGAATATACGGCTTGGCAAAGATGCAGTATCTTCTTGCAAATTAGGTAACAGACTCTTTTCTCCAGGTGAACCTAGCCCTGATCTAGGCTCTAATTGCCCCATGGCCAAGGGCCCTTGGATAACAATCTGCACACCTCTGTGTGGTAATCCTACATGTTGCAGACCCCATCTCTATTCTCCTTACCTTACAATGTTAGTTTTTCCTTTCTGAAAAGGGAATTTTGCAGATGAAATGTCTTCATGAGCACCGCCATACTACAGGCCAGTTATTGCACATATGTGCACATTTTGATTTTTTTCCAAATCCTTTCCCAAGCTCGGCATCCACATATTCTCCTTTCCCAGCCTACATGCGACTATCTTCAAAATTCTAATCCTTGAATTTGTATATTTGCCTCATCCATTGCTTAGCCCAGAATATTTTCTATTGATGTCTTAATGGAGAAAAAAAGCATGAAAACTTTTATACTAAAATGCTCAATGTTTCTCCAGTTGGTGATTTTTTCTCATTTAAAATTTTTTTTTCAGTTTTTCTACATGAACACATATAAATTAAGTAATGTGTTTAGGAAAACAACCTCAGTTTTTAAAAATAAAAAACCAATAATCATTACTTAATGCCTACTGCTTTCCTTATAGTTCAAGAAAGAGTCCGTTTTTGTTTGTTTGTTTGTTTTTCTTTGTTTTTCTGTGCGAGACTCCACAATTTAAAGGTAGAGGTACAATTACTAAAGTTATAGATATGATCCCAGGCTACATCAACCTGGGCATAGAGTTGAACTGTGTGATAGTGGAGGCATGGCAAAGGAGGTATAGAAACAAATTTTTATTCCTATGGGAAAGGGAAGAGTCATACAAGTTGACAAATTACCCTAGTTTCTCATATTCTGTGAAGGAACCCCTTCCCTCCACCAAGCTGTTTCCTTCACCTTGGTATTTTCCAACCCACTTCCAGTTAGCTGTAACCCAGGATTTCATCATTTAATTTTAAGATCATTCTCTGTCTCTATGATCCTGCTTAACTTCAAAAATGTTAAAAATTCTTCAACTGTTCTCTTCATGGGCTAACGTGCTTGGGTACTCTTTATGAGGATATATTTTCAATTATAAAGCCAAATAGTTAATGTTTACCTAATACCAAAAACCAAAATTATCAATTAAGAAAGAAGAAGGAGGAGGAGGAGAAGGAGGGAAAAGAAGAAAAGGATTTTGTTTTTGTTTCTGGCAGAGCATATATGTCTGCTGACAAAACTTGTTCATTATCTACACTACCTCTGTGGTATTAAATTGGACAAAAGTTCTCTTATTACAATATTCTGTTGAGAAAAATAATTATCCTGTTTTAGCCCTAGAACTGATTTGCATTCTTTTCCTCCACTTGCTCCTAAAAGTTGGAGATACAGAGGAGAAAGTATCCTTAGAGATGGGTCTCATGCTTGATCAGAGTCAAATCTAGGGGGCAGATTCAAATTAACTCTTTTCATGATTAATTTGAGGTAATGTGCAACTGATTCATGTAAGACTTTTATTACGCTTACTACTGTGTGGTCCTTTACTTTGAGACACCATTTATTGAGTACCTATCGTTTGCAGAATAATAGAGTAACTAAGGTTTCTGGAGGACCTCATAGGATAGTGGAGAAACAGATATGCAAATATGCCAATCATATTAAAAACAGTAAGTGCCATGGCAGAGGAAGGAATAGGGCACATTGGGACTCCAGAGAATGGAAGTCACAGTTCTTTCCTTGATACCGCTTAAGAACTTGTGGGGGTGATGCGGATTAGAGACACGAAAGCACAATCAGCCTCTGCATCTTTTGTGCTAAGATTATACTGTGATGCCATTATTTCTTTGTATCGTCATCCAAAGGCTCGTGGCTAATTTATGTGCTTGATTGAAAGGCAACAAGAGCTTGTGCATGCATGCAGTGGATAAAAGCCCGGTTTTGCCAAAAACAAAACAAACAAACCAAATAAAATTTTAAAAAGAAATGAAGAAAGAAACCTGAGCCCTGCAGTGGACACAAAAGCTTAGCTCTGCAAGAATGTTAAACCCTATTTTATTTCTCTGCCACTGAATTTAAAATGAGATTCGAGAAGGACTGTAAGTGTTGAGAGGAGTGAAGCAATTTCAAGTGACAGAGTTCAAAGGAGGTGGTTATGCATTTCTAAATGAGTACTGAATCTCCTTTAGAGATATTTTGCACTTAGAAATAAAGAGTTCAGACAAGACCGTCACCTAACTTTCTGGAGAAAATGGGCCTATGCAAATGGACCATATCTTTTACTGAAAGCCACTGTCATAGTAATTCTAGGCTTCATTCATATGACATTCCACAAATATTTATTGAATGCTCACCGTGTGCTAGGAGCTAGGGAAACAGAGCATAATATTTCAAAGGGATCTGAATGTACTTTATACCCCTAAATGGTATTTGTTACTAAATAATCTTTAACTATAGGCAAAAAAAAAAAAAAGGTAATGCTGACTTTGGCTGTAATTAAAAAAAAAAAAAAAAAACTCAGATAAAACAATAGCCGTATAACTTCATAGGCAGGTATTTCTTACAGAAAATAATGAGACAAGTAGAATTAATATTTGTTGGTAAAGTGATATCTAAAAGGAAGCATGTATTTTTTTTTTCTTTTTTTGCAGACACTCCAGAAGAGATGCTGCTCTCTTCTATGGCTTGATGAACTGTTTAGCAAAAAATGTGAGAAGTTTATACAAAAAATGTGCTAGGACTATGGAAGTAAATATACAGAGTTAACCTCAGACTAATTTTCAATCGATATTCTCTTAAACAAATTTTACCAGCTGCAGTTGTCTACTAAGTTTTGCTTTCATTTTACTTGCAAAATATTATAAAGGATAGGCAGAGTAAACATTATTATCAGTATTTTACATAAATCCTGAGTTTGCCATGGTAGGACATATACATCATTATTTCTAACTAACATCCCTGTCTCTTTGGCCTGGTAAGAAAAGCCTCAGTTTTGCTTTGGGAAATCATTCCTGTCTCCTCCCTTCCTATCTCCAAACCCTTTGACATTATCTCTCTCCAAATGGTCCTTGTTAAATTATCTTGTTTCAATTTCTGTCCCACCTCACTCCCTACTGTGATCATTTACTCAGTTGAACAGTTAGAATATTTCATCCCCTGACAACAATGATTGTGTCAGAGGTGGGCACATAATCCTAACTGTACCATTCACAATGTTCCATAACATTTGCTATGGTGATGCTAAGAAAGAGGCCTTTCTTTTAGAATTGCGTGCTAGAAGAACTAGATAAGTCAAAAGCTGCCAATGGAATATATTATTTCCAAAATGAATTTGTATCAGCTTCAAGAGATACAACTGGTACTATTTGAAACATAGAGAGACAATGCTTGCCAGTAGGTCAGTACATGAAATGGGGACCCGATTTTGCACTCTTCCTCTCTTACCTCTGCTGTTCTCTGTGTTGGATCTGTTGTCAAGCATCATCCCCTTTCCTGAGTGGCAAAATCGCGGTCATCAGCTTCATACTTTATGCTGTTTTCTCAGCCTCCCTAAAAGGAAGGGCTTGCATCTTCCTAACAGTTTCAAGGTGAGTGTCAGAATTGAATCTCATAGCCCCGCATTGAGAAACATTTTCAGTAGAGAACCAATCACTGTGGCCAAAGGGCTGGAGTAATACACAGATTAGCCATTTAGATTATGTGTCCACTCCTGATTCTGGGGCTTGAGTTTGTCGGGGGAGAGGGAGAATCCCCCTCCGCCCTTTCCCTTAAGGTTCTTCTGGCTGGCCAAATAATTAAAAGACAGGTTAGCAGGAGAAAATAGTACCAAGTTTAATAACATGTGTACATGGGAGAAACCAGGGAAACTGAGTTTTTTCAACACAATAGCAGAGATTCTCGTCTTAAACACCATCTTCAGCTAAAGACAAAGGAGGATGTTGGGGGTGGAGAGAGAGACAGAAATCACAGTAATCAAGGGTATGTGGATTTAAAGCCTTATCCTCCACGCTGACAAGTTTCTAGAGAAGCCATCCCCCCTTCCCCCCAGAGTGGGAGATACCTTTACAAATGGAGATTTCCCTTATAAATGTCAATGTTTGTCTGGCAACTCCTTGCAGGGCCTCCTAGAGAATGTGGCTGGAGAGACAGGAATTATAGTAATCAAGAGTATGTACATTTATGATCCAGCTATTCCACTGTTGGGTATTTATCCAAAGAACTTGAAAACACCAATTTGTAAAGGTGCATGCACCCCTGTGTTCATTGCAGCGTTATTCACAATAGCCAAGACTTGGAAGCAACCTAAGTGCCCATCAAGGGACGAATGAATAAAGAAGATGTGGTATATATACACAATGGAAGCCATAAGAAACGATGAAATCCAGCCATTTGTGACAACATGGATGGACATTGAGGGTATTATGCAAAGTGAAATAAGTCAGAGGGAGAAGCTCAAATACCATATGATTTCCTTCATTAAGTAGTAGATAATAACAACAATAAACAAACACATAGGGACAGAGATTGGATTGGTGGTTACCAGAGGGGAAGGGGGGAGGGGGAAGGGTGAAAGGGATAATTCGGTACATGTGTGTGGTGATGGGTTGTAATTAGTATTTTGGTGGTGAACATGATGTAATCTATGCAGAAATAGAAGTATAATGATGTACACCTGAAATTTTTACAATGTTATAAACCAATGTTACTGCAATAAACAAAAAATTTAAAAAAATTAATTAATTAATTAATTAAAAAAAAAAAAAAAGAGTATGTACATTTAAGTCTTCTTCTTCTGTCCTGATAAGAGTTTTCACAGATAAGTTCATCCCCCCCTCTTCCCACTACAAAGAGGGAGATACCTTCACAAATGTAGATGTTTGGTAAACAGAACTTTGTTAAGAATGCGTTTAGTGAGGACCCTGCCAGTCTGTCTACACCCAGAATTAAATTCCTTTAGGCAGTTTGGGGGAGGTCAAATGTCTGTCAGAGAAAATAGTCAAGGTAAAGAGATGTATTTCAGGGTGGCCAATTTTGATCTCCCACAAGTTCAAGTTCACTCATACCACATGGATAAAGATCAGGGAAGTAGTAATTTCCTAAAGTGAAATACGTGCCCTTCTCAGAAGGGAAAAGGCATAATGAAATGGCAAAAATAGCATAAGCCCATGTCAGAATCCAACACAGAAAGAAAAAATAAAGACAGAGAAGTTGATCTTTTGAACCCGCGACCCTGGATCTAACTATGTTTGAAACTTTTTGTATATCAGTCAATTCCATTTTGTTTGAATTAGATTTTTTTTTATTTGAAATCGAGAGTCTTGTTTGATCCAGGGCTGAAAACCAGAAGCATAGTGATAAATTTTCTGAAGTTTAGAGAGATAACTTATTTGTCTTAGTCATACAGTGGATCTGTGCTCCGATTAGTCTTAGTTTTGCTATTTACTGGCTGAGTATGACAATGTTGATGAATGTTAATGAAAATGTTTTTCAAGGCAAATAATGTTCATCATGCTGCTGCCCTTAATGTCAACTTTTTTGTTTTTCAAATAACATACTATTGTGTATATTGAGTTTTTAATTACATGCATTTTTATGGTTTACTCTTATGTTTTACTCTGGAATGCTATTTGCCCTAATAAATGAACACTTACACCCCCTCTGACTCATTTGGAAGAACCATTTCAAGTCAAATATTGAAAAAATGGAGATGGTGAAGGGAAAGAGAAGAGATTAATGAAACACTGTATTATATCAAAATAGCTTCTTGGAAAGAATTGCATTATTCTGTTTATTGTATACCCTTTTGGTGGGTCTTAGGGTTCCCCAGAAGAAGATACTGAGATGAGAATTAATGTGAAAGGGATTTGTCAAGAAAATGCTCCCTAGAAAAACAAATAAGGAAATGGGTCAAGCAAGACAGGGAAGGGAAAGAAGCCAAGAAGGGATGCAATTCAGGCAAAGTCTCAGCCTTAGCTTCATTCTTCAGGAAACTTTTCTCTCTCTCTCTCTTTTTTTTTTGTGAGGAAGATCAGCCCTGAGCTAACATCCATGCTAATCCCCCTCTTTTTGCTGAGGAAGACCAGCTCTGAGCTAACATCTATTGCCAATCCTCCTCCTTTTTTTTTCCCCAAAGCCCCAGTAGATAGTTGTATGTTATAGTTGCACATCCTTCTATTTGCTGTATGTGAGACTCGGCCTCAGCATGGCCAGAGAAGCGGTGCATCGGTGCACGCCTGGGATGCGAACACTGGGCCACCAGCAGCAGAGTGCATGCACTTAACTGCTAAGCCACGGGGCCAGCCCCTTCAGGAAAGTTTTGAAGGGTAAATTGCATCTCAGAGTTATCTCACCTTGAGGAAAGGAAGCTGGACTTCAACACTCCTGCGCTTGTCATTGGCTAAGATCCATCCCTCACTGATATGTGATATGCAAAATTCCAGACACTTCTTCCTCTGTGGATGAGAAGGGCAAAGTGACTCCAGTAGTTTGAGGGCAACTGTCTGAATAGTCACAAATGCAGCCATTAGAAGAAAAAGCACCCTTAAGCTAGAGGAGCGGTTCATCAAAACAGTAAAGAGATCTGACGCAGCTAGACAGATTACTGACAGTGTCTCCAAACAATAAAGATGTAGGAAAGGACAAAAACACTACCTGTATGTAAATCTCCACCATTAATGCTTTTGTGAACAAGTCCTTTAATTTAGTATATGTCTTCACTGCTGATATTTTTTAAAAACTGCAAGTGGTAGTTATTTCTTGTTATTTCTTCAATATGTGTTTTTAAAGAAATATATTAATAACTTTAAACATACTCAGATTTGACATTAACTCAGTGCACAATGTCAGAAGCCAGCACACCTCCGTTTTGTATTTTGTTCAAGGCAGCAAGCATTTGGTAAGGTAAGATGAGTCACCTCTGCCAGAGGGGCTGTTGATGAAGGATGTTCTCAAATACAAGCATTTCAAGGCATCAGTCATATGGTTGGTGTCTCAACTGAGCTCAGCTAGTGTGAGCTCCCTGGGGGACTGAGGTGGGAGAGCTCCACTTCCAGCCTTCAGAAACCTCCTGTAATGCATCTTCATGTGGCTTCAAACTGAGAGCCAAGTAAAAGCTTCTATAATCCAAAAAATAAATGCAGAATCCTCTCCGTTTAAAAACACAGAAATGCGACCTGGTATTTCTTTTTTTTCCTTATTGTCATCTTTTCCCTGCACCCCTAACCTCATCCTCTATCTGATAAAGCTTCTCTTTTTAATCCTAAAATTTTCCTCTAATCTCACTTTGGCTTCTTTTCCCCATGGGTCTTCCAAGAGCCTCTAAATTATCTGTGGCACATTTTTTATACGATATCATTTATATATTTTTCTATATTTTGTATATTTATTAAAAATTCTATATTGTGTCAGGTGATAAAGAAATATTTGTCCTTCCTAAGACTGATAGAAATGAGGAAAAGGCTTATTGAATCCAGACCTGTGCAAACGGAGGGGGACAAAGAATTGGGTAAGGAATAAGGTAACCCTAATACACTATTTTTCTAAATAAAATTTTATTGAAATACATCTGGATAAAATTATATAAATTAAAAGCATAGATTTCAAAGGGTTATCACAAAACTAACACAACAATTTGTCTAATACATTACTCAGGTCAAGGAAAAAAGAAAAACATTACCACCACCACTAAAGCCCTTCTTATGAACTTCTTCATTATTACCCTTTTCTTCTCTACAAAGTGTTGTTTAAAGTACTACATTATATTTTTATAAATAATATAGTACATTTTATATATATATACATACATGTTCATGTATATGTTTTATATATACATACACTATGTGTGTATTATATGTATACAGATTTTTATCCATATTTGTTGCTTCAGAAATCAATATAAATTTGTTAGACTTTTGAAGATATTAATTCCATTTTGTCAATTCCATTTATTTTGGTGGAAAAATGAAGATGTCAGTTTTCTCATAGTTCCTTTGAAGGTTCCCTTTAAGATTTCTTCATTGTTTTGAGTTTACTTAAGATGCTATGATATTTGAATGTACTCAGATGACTTACAACTTTTAGGATTACTTGAATATTAATAGGAATGTCTTTTGTTAGTTTTGGGAAGCCCTTAGCCATGATCTCATATGCCCTTTCTGGTATTTTCCATGATTCAGACTCATTTTATGCTTCAATTAGGAATTTTGTTATGACTTTTTTCTTTTTTTCTTTTTTTTTTTGTGAGGAGGATCAACCCTGTGCTAACATCTGCCAATCCTCCTCTTTTTTTGCTAAGGAAGACCGGCCCCTGGGCTAACATCCATGCCCATCTTCCTCCACTTTATATGGGACACCGCCACAGGATGGCTTGCCAAGCGGTGAGTCGGTGTGCGCCCAGAATCCGAACCGACGAACCCTGGGCTGCTGCAGCGGACCGCGCGTTCTTAACTGCTTGCGCCACCGGGGCGGCCCCTGACATTTTTTAATGACCCTAATGTTCCTGACAGCTTTATCTATTATGTTTTCAAATTATTTATCTCAGTTATTTTAATTTTCATTTCTAGAATATTTATTTCATCTTATTTTATATAATTTTTAAAAATGTCCATTTAATTTTTAATTTTTTGAATATATTAAAGTGATTTTAATGTTATTATCTCCATCAACTGTGAGTCAGTCCCTACTGTCTATTTTTTCTCTTGGATTGGGTCATGTATTTTAATATGCCTGGTTGTTTTTGACTGAGAGATTGACACTCTTCCTTTAAAACGTAGAGAAAAGTTGAGGCTCTGTATATTATTAATTTCCTTTTCCCTTTTGCTTCTGGTAGGTAGCTAGGCTCTAGTGCACAAGTCAACCCAAAATCTTAATGACGTCATACTTTGAGTGAGAATCAGAGGTTTAGCCCAATGAGAGCTGGTCTATTTATAGTTCACATTTTTAATATGTAACACTTTCATCGTCAACCAAAAATCTAAAGACTTTATCAAGGCCTTTCTCCGTTTTGGGTCTTTAATCTCCTGTTGTTGTCCCTCTAGCTGTATGAGTCTAGCAAAAAGTTCTCCTTAACTTTACAGATGCTTACCTGCCATGTTTGGGCTTAGCAGTTGCCTGGGGAGTAAATGTAGTGATATATATCAAGTTCACTTTTCTTTCTTGTTCCTCTCTCTTTCTGGAAATTGGACATGGAAGTTCTCATTGCCTCAGTAGCTCTTTGATATTTTCAAGTTGATTTTAAAAAAATATGTTATCTAGATCTTCACAGTGGAAAGACTGGTTTGAAGGAAACTAGTCTGCTGTCGCCCAAAGGGAAAACTTAATATTTTTTGTCAAAGGGAGACATTGTGGAGGACTGGGAAAGATTTAAGGAATTGGCACATCCATGAAACCCTCAGAATCTCCTTTTTGAATTATCTAGAAGCTGCATATGATTTCAATATATTCCACTGTAGGAGATCAAGATTTGGCCACCCTGAAATATATCTCTCTACCTTGATTGTTTTGTCTGAGGGACATTTGACCTCCCCCACTAACTGCCTAAAGAATTTGACATGGTGGCTCCTTCCTGGAACAGATCTTCTATCATGATGGCTGTAATGATAATGTAAAATAGATGTTACAATGAGAGGGGCACCAAGCCCCTTTTATCAAAAAACTCTATCTCTCCCTGACCACATTATCTATAGATGACCCTGAAAAGAATTGTCTTCTTGCCCTCTGAAGTCCCAGACCACTACCCACCCCCAACACCTCCCTCGCCTTTAGCTACAATACTTAAGCAAGCAGCTTAGACAGAGGGAAGAGTTGCTTATTTCTGAGTTTCTCCCATGTATACATGTTATTAAACTTGGTATTATTTTCTCCTGCTAACCTGTCTTGTTAATTATTTGGCTAGCCATAAGAACCTTAAGGGAAGGGGCAGACGGGGATTTCTCCTTCTTCCCCCAACACTACATAAGCAAAAATCCGTATGTGGACAGCAACATATTTTGTTTTGCTTTTATTGAGCAATGTATGGAAAGGGTTCATGCTTAAAATAACGATATTAGACAAATGGCCATAAAAGTCATTAATGCCTCCTTTCTCTTTCTGAAAAATTTGTCAGAAATGGAGATATATGATGCCCTTTTAGTGAAATTTAAGATAAATTGCTAAAGTAATACAGAATAGTATATTTGATACATTAATTATAGCAATTATGTGAATTAATTCATTCAACAAATATTTATTGATATTTGCCAGGCACCGTTCTAAGCAGTGGGAACACAGCTGTATTAATCATGTTTTTTGTTTTGCATATTGTATGATGCTTTGACATCTGGGGCCCTGTGGAACTGGGGAGGGACTGCCCCGCAAGGGTTAGCTAATTCTCAGAGAGAGCAAACAACTTGCTTGTGAGCAAATAAATATGCAAATCAATCAATCTATCAGGTTCCTATAGTCTTGGACACTATCCTCCTGCCTTAAATCACTCCAGGACCAGATTACAGAAAACTAGAGACCACTCCGATAGCCCAGAGCCCACTGAAATTATTTGGACTGTGCAATCGTGCAATCCTAAACCTGCTTAGCTGACTACCCTGCCTCCCCATTCCTTCCCACAGAAACCACAATCAAGATTTTTGCCCATGCTTTGCCCTCCCTCCTTCTGCCTCCTGACTGACTAGGGTGCTTTCCCAGGTGGCCCTATGTCATATGGCTTGCCGTCTCATCCTGGGAACTCTGAATAACAGACCATCTTTGAAATGACAGTCATCTCCTGATCTGATGACCTCAACCACACCTGAATAAAAACAAAATCCTGGGTACATTTTAAAACAGCTATGTACAAACTCTACATTCTCATAGAAGACAGAGATAGTAAATGAATGAATGAATAATGTTATAAAGTTATAAATGCTCTGAAAAAAGTAAAACAGAATGATGTGAGAGCCCCTTGTTGATAGGGCTAATTTAGAGTGGTGAAAGAAGGTTTCAGTGAGGGGGTGGCTTTGGAAGGGACAACAGAATTGTTAAGTGGTACTCAGCCATGAGAATGCTGTGGGATGGAGAGGGCTCCTGGTGTGAACCTAGACATTTTGGTCTACTAGGGTCTATAGGCAAGGTGATCAGGTTGAATTCTATTTGTAGGCGCTCTGTAGTAATAATTCCATTTTCACCCACATAAATGCCCCATCTCCTATTTTCCCACATCTCAGATTCCTAAAACCTGGGATTAACTGAGGAGTAAATACAAATTTAGATTTATTGTGACTAATTATGAGCTAAAAGTGGTCATGTACAGCTGAAAGAAAGAGAATTTTAATATATTTATTTGCCTTAGAAAAATTAAAATTTGACACCAACCATCAAACCAAAAATTTATCTGGAACGTGACACAATTGCCTTACTATGCAATTCTGCCTGATTACCATTTTTGTGCTCTTCAAATAACATGAAATAAGATAAAAGAAAAATGTAAGTGAATTTTTTTCTCTTTTGATTTGAACAAAACCATCTGATGAATTTCATCCTGATCGTCTTACAAAGGAAAATTAGAGGTTGACACCACTGCCTGTGGCAGCAAGGCAGCGTCTTTATCTAATAAAACACCTTTTCACGCAGGTATGAATAACATTATATTTTACTAGCCTGAATTCTTACTTTTGAAGAACAAGAGACTTGAGTTCATCGTAGAGAATTCAAAATTGGTCTCAGCTGCTCCAGCCAGAGAGTCATTTTAACTCATAATTGGCATGGTACAATGTTACAGGAGAATCAGAACATGATTATTTACTGTGAAGTGCTTTGGTCCATGATTAAAATAAAGGCTTTACCCAGAAAACTTAAAAGACACAGGCAAATGTAGCCCAAATTACAAAGTTTTTGTAAGGAAAAAGGTGATTCATCCCTGAAATGCAGTCAGTAGAGTGACTTGCTCTATGATGCCATATTTGGTCTGGAAATTTTGAGCACTATGTTTTAAAAACATTGATGATAATAATTTCACCTATTGTTCAGTTTCTGCAGAATGTCAGACACCATGTGAGACCATTTCCATTTATTTCTAGTAATAGTTAAAACTCTGCAAGATAATTAAAAGTATTAAGTATAGACCGTCAGACATTCCAACCTCAGGTATTTACCCAAGAAAAATGAAAATGTGTTCACACAAAGACTTGTAGGTAAATGTCTGTAGCAACTTCATCCAAAACAGGTAGAACCTGGGGCTGCTGGAGAGAACATAAATATCCATTAACATGTAAATGGATAAACAAAATGAAATATTTCCATACAACGGAATACTACTCAACAATAAAAAGCAAAAATAGAAAACCAGAACTAGTGACACACACAAAATATGAATGGATTTTGAAATCTTTATGCTGAAAGAAGCCAGGCACAACACATCCCATTTATGTGAAATATGAACTAATTCATATGTCAAAATGTAAACCAGTGGTTGCCTGTGGCAGAGAGCAGAGGAGGGATAGTTTGTAAAGGGACGTGAGAAACATTTGTTAATGATGGAAATGTTCTGTATCTTGATTTTGGTGGAGGTCTCACTGGAATAGAAAAACTATCAAATCACATCAAAGTTATGCACTTTAAATGAAGAAAGTTTGTTGTAAATAAATTATTTCTCTATAAAATAATGAAAGAAACAAAAGAGATGAGGAGAGCAAAGGTGAGAGAGGTACTGTACTTGTCTAAAGTTGCACTACTACTGAGTAGCAGGGAGAGTGAGAGGATTCCTTTCCAGTTCTTTCTGGCCCTAAATCTTGGGCTTTTCCACCCCATCAAATGTAGGAAAAAAATAATCCTTGAAGTTTTCTTCTTTACTCTTTCAAATTATAACCATTTCATATCTTAGCATTGATTATGTTATTAATTTAATATTTAGAAGTATTCAAAGTTACTTATAGTGCTATAATTTTTAGGTAGGAGATAGAAAAACAAGGCTTTTATTTTGATAACATATCTGTGACAGGACATCTTGAAATTTTATGTGTGAATTTTTAGAAGCTACTTGGAGATGGTCAAATTATATAAATAAAATATGTGTTTTACCTCATACTTTGCTGCTAGAAATATGTTGAATATGGTACATATTTTTAGGATATTTGACTAGGTGGTTTGAAATTGAATAGGTGGTTTGAAATTAAACACACCATTTTCCTGTTTAGTTATCTCATTGGTATGAACATTCTTTGATCCCTTTACAATACATGTGCACATATGGAGACACAAAGTATCCTTCTAATCCTTGTCTCTTACTGAACAGATACAGAAACTGAGACACACAGTTTTTGGCAACATGTGCAAGGATATTAATTAGGAAGCACTCAACAATGTTTAAGCAACAAATGAGTGAATGAACATGAAAAAAATATTTTTAAAGTTTCCTTTAATTAATAGAAAATTATTAACTAATCATTGTCATATAAATGCAAGGTGATTTTGAGACAGCTTTTATGCTTTTAGTATTTTCTTCCAATTTGCATTTAGATTATGTAGGTGAGATAGTTAATTTTATCATTTTATATTTATATGATGAACCATTGCATGGGTAACTTTGATTTTCTAGTAAAGCATTCTTTCAATTCTAAATAACAGTGAATAGCTAAATAACATAGGGTTGATAAAAGCAGATAAAAATGTGTGGAAGAGAGTTGTGAATGGGATCAAATTAAACTGCAATATTGACTACCCAAGCAAAGATTCACCCCAAGATGACCTGTCACAGTGTAAAATGCTACCATACTTTTTTATTCCACTCAAATGCAAAAGAAGTTGACATCAAAAAACAGGTGATTTTGTATTTTGTTTTAGTATTAGCAAAGCCATCTGCTGAATTTAATCTTGATCATACAGATGCAAATTAAGGAATGGAGGCCTAGACTCTGCAGTGGGATAATGAATTTGCCAAAAACAAAAACAACAATAACAATGAAGACAGTTTTCGTGCAGGTGTGACTAACCCATGTATTAGCATCTGCTTTCTTCTGTTCAAAGTTATGAGATTTTTAATATACACCCCACCCACACCTGTGTGGGGCTACAGATAAAAGATGTTCCCCTCTTTCCATCAGAGTACACCTATTGTTTCTAATTAATACAGGAAAATTTTAATAATAAGTTAAGACTGTGGTCTATCTCTTCATCTCTCAAATGTAACTGTTATGAAGTAACATAATAATATCACTGTCTCGAATGCTGACTCAGTAGTAAACATGCTTATTCTGAAAACAGTTTCGTTACAGCATGCTGGCATTGGTAGATATACGATGGAAATTAACAGAGAGTGTTTTTTCCCATTTCCAAGCTTTTCAATTTCATTAATGTTTAGATTACCCTGATCTTTATGTATATTGGGTTTAACATGTTTGATGGCAGTTATAAAATTAGCACTGTGAATTATGCAGTGAAGTTAATGTAAAGGAAACCTAGCAGCATTCAGTTAGCAGCATTCAGTTAACCTATCTATTGCCTTCTCCCAGCCTAGAAAACACACTGCGTCAGAGCTGAGGGTCTAGGATACCTTGAAAGCAAGCATCACGGCATAACTTAAAGGATAAGAAACAACTTAGCTTAGAAAAGAAGAGTGAGAGTTGGAATCAGTTGGCTTTCTGTTTGAAGTCCAGGCCATTCTCTCACTAGCCATAAATCATTACAGGGTTTGTGTAGGTAACTAAATATCTGAGACTTTCTTTTTTCATGCTGACAGTGCCAATTCCAATGGTACCTAGTTTCCTGAACTGTTGTGAGTTCACCGTGTAGTCATACCAGAGGCAGCGAAATTCATCTGTGATATAAATAGCTTTCTGATCCTTTATTTACTGCTGATAAACTTACTGTTTTTATTTAAAACCTTTATGTTCTGCAACTATTTTTAACATCATTAATGGTAGTAATATTTAATATTTCTCTAATGCTTTGTACTTTAAAATATATTTTCAGAGGTTCTTCAATCCCAAAAGAACTTTGACATTATCCTAATTTTAGACTTGAAAATATTGAGGACTAGGGACCATAGCTTAATTTACGTACTAAATGGTGGATTTGCATCTTAACACAGAATTTCTTACTTCAAAGTGAATGTGGTTCCACTATCCACATAGTCTACCCACCAAAATTTCAGCCCAGAACTATACTGCTGCCTTGATTAACATCAGGTCTGGGACTCAAATTCAAGTTTGACTGACACTTATTGGCATTGTGACACTGAATAGAAATTAGGCACGCTAAGCTCACTTTCCACATCTATAAAATTGGGATCCTATAGTAACTATACCATATGCATGTTGTAAGTATCAAATGATCTAAAATATGTGCATTTGGCAGGAATTTCTCCAGGACCCTTGATGCTACATCCCCTTATTCCTCTGAAATAAATTTACTTGCAAGTGTCTATTTGCCAAAATTGGCATGAAACTTAATGGTAGTCATTTTGTGGCCCCTTCTACCTTCCTTATATTGTATCTGGAAACTAAGTCAGTCATCATTTTTGGCTCATGTCCAATCCTCTACCACAAGATGGGTACCCTTTCTGTTGACAGTACTTCCTCCGTACCGGGAAGGTCACAGCGACTCCAGGTCTCTAAAAGTCAGTGTGCTCAGTGGTCAACTTGCACAGGCATTTATGTAGCACCGCCATCCCACCTTCTCCCCCAATACCACCTGCTCACCTTGAATCTATGGTCCTGTAACCATGGAGATACAAAACCTCATTATCGGGAAACGCTTCTCTCTCTCCAATGCCTGAAGAACACAGCCTCCATCCTTCCTTTCTTCCCACTTTAATCTTTCTTGAGATCTGCTGCTGAGGCCATAGACTGGAAGATCTGTGGGCCAAATACAACATGACGACTCATTTTTTTAGAGTCACAAAATGTTGACTTATACTGTGATTAAAAATAATAATGTGTTCCCAATCATTTAGGGGCAGAAAATGTCACAATTTCACATTTCTTTTTGAAAAATCATGAGCTCCAGCATCACTGCGCTGGTATTCTGGCAAGGCAACAACTGACTGAAGCTGAGTAATGGCTTCCACCTTCCACTTGCCAGAGCCTCACCATTGTCCTCTTGACACGGAGTCTGTAGTTCAGAGACTATCTATCATCCTGATTTCCCCATTGCATCTCTTAGCAATCTTTCTGGTTCTTTTAACTCATTTGTCTTACCAGTCTATGTCCAGGGATCTGTTTGTGACTACTGAGATTTATCAAAATAAGGCAATATAACGCTGTCTCTTATCCCTCTGTAACACTTATCTCAGTATATAATCACACATCTATAATTATCATTCTCTCCCACCAGATCATAGCTCCAAAAGTTGAGACGTTGCCTTATTATGCTCCTTGAATAGTGATTAGGACATAGAAAGTCCTTAATAACTATTTGAATGAGTGAATGAAATAAAACCCTATAACCCTTCTTTGGAAGTAAGGACACAAATTGTTTACATCACTTGGCTCTTTAGTGATAAAGAAATTAACATAAAATTTAAAATCAGGTTATCCCACACCAAAAAAAAAAAATTCAGTCACCCTTTGTCACATGCTATATTGATGCTGTTTATTGTTTTTGTTATCAATATTGTTGTAGAGTCCCCTACTTACTGAATTAACATACATAAATCAAGTATATATGTTGAACCAACAATAAATTTCCCAAAAATAAAGACAAAAAAGTAAAGTTCGTAATGCAGTTTTACCTATTATTTGCTCTCAGAGAACTTGAACCTTAGAATGAAGAAGAAATGGGATGTTTAATTCATAGTTTCCACAGTCAGATCTAATCTGCATATGACTTTCATAGTATGAGCACCTCACTTTGCTTATGAGAATTTATCTAGTATTTAAAAATACAAACTATTTTTAAAAATAAACATTTTATAAAATAGTCCCAAATTCAAGCCAACTATTTAATCTACTAGTAGTAGTGGTAGAAGTTGTAGTAGTAGTAGTGGTGGTGATATTTGTCATCATAATAGTTGTATTAATAACGCTTAAATGAATTTCTAGGCCCAAGATGGAGCCGCTCCTGCCCTGGGTGCTACATCAGCAAACCGAGACTTAGATAACTTTCATGTCCCTGTAAATGCTCTGCTAGACCAGAAACACAGTACAGTAGTCCTCCCTTATCTGCAATTTCACTTTCCACAGTTTCAGTTACCCATGGTCAACCATGGTCCGAAAATATTAAATGGAAAATTCCAGAAATAAACAATTCATAAGTTTTAAATTGCCCCCCATTCTAAGTAGAGTGATGAAATCTCGCACCACTCTCTGTGGGATGTGAATCATCCCATTGTCCAGCGTGTCCACGCTGTATGTGCTACCTGTCTGTTACTCACTTAGCAGCTGTCTCAGTTATCAGATCTACTGTCGCAGTATCACAGTGCTTGTGTTCAAGTAATCCATATTTTACTTAATAATGGCCCCAAAGTGCGAGAGTAGTGAGGCTGGCAGTTCAGATATGCCAAAGAAAAGCTATAAAGTGCTTCTTTTAAGTGAAAAGTGAAAATTCCTGACTTAACAAGGAAATAAAAAAAATTGTATGCTGAGGTAGCTAAGATCTACAGTAACTTTTACTGCAGTATATTGTTATAATTGTTCTATTTTATTAGTTATTGTTGTTAATCTCTTACTGTGGTAATTTATAAATTAAATTTTATGATAGGTATGTATGTATAGGAAAACACATGGTATATATAGAGTTCGGTACTATCCATGGTTTCAGGCACCCACTGGGGGTCTTGGAACGTTATCTCCTGTGCAGAAGGGGAGACTAGTGTATGTCCACTCATCCAGTCCCCAAATGCCAAGCCAACTCTGGACTCTATAGTTACTTATTTGTTCCCTTTCTACTTTTCTCTTTCTTGTTCCTTATTCTTTATCCTATAAAAGCCTCCTCCCATCTGCCCCATTTTGCAGTTCTCTAGATCCTTGGGAATGAAGACTGCCCACTTCATGAACTATTAAATAAGGTTTCTTTATATCACCTATATTGTCTTCTTTAATCATTTTAAATAGTAATAATGTGCTTCAAGAAAAACAGGTGGTTTGGGCTATTGAGAAATGGTTCTATACTTTTAGCTCCATGAAAATATCTGGGTTTCTTGCCAATTTTAGAATCCAAACAAAATGTGCCACTCCATTTTGATATTATTAAAGTATAGTCCCTGCTCTTAAAGAGCTCGAAACTTAGAGATGAATGATGAGTATATAAACAGCCAATCATAATCCAACATGAGGGATGGTGTTCTACTGCTAAAAACAAAGGATTGTGGGGAGCACCAAAGCAGTCCTGATTAATTCTACCTAGAGGTTGGGAAAAGTTTCATTAAAAGAAAAGAAAATAAATATTATAATTAGACACACGTAGATGTATAATCTTCCAAATATTCAAATACATATACGTATTTGGATATTTATAATTGTCACATGCCATTGTGAAACACAGTATGTAAATGCCACGTTGATTTTCACTATCTATGGCTGCACACTGGGTTGCTATAGCAACATAGATTAATTAAGGGCCTTTCTGTTACAAATTTTCACTTCTTAGGACTTGGATGCTTCAGTCATCCTCTACCTGTACATTTTATCTTGAAAAATAAAATCATATTATGTGCTGAATTATTTATACAGCCCTCTTTATCCTCATTTCCAACTAAGATACACTTTGGTTTTAAGAAATCTTTCTTTCCTTGATATCATCTTCTTTCTCATACTATACAAAGGGAATGACCCATTAGGATATTACCTTTTTTTTTTTTTCCAGAATAAACAGAGGGACAAATGTCGTATTCTTGTAATTAGATATAAGGAGATGATAGTGCTTTATTCCTTATTTATCAGTGCAAATCCAATGGTTGTTATTGCATCATTAAAGAAACTTAGTTAAATTCATTTATTCTTCTTTGTACCTACGATTATGATAGTTTTAATTAGAGATGTAAGAGTTGAAAAACCTTTGGTCAAGGAAACAGTGTTTCCAATGTTAGCATTGCCACCATCTTCCTTGATGAATTTTAAATCTATATAAAGAGTATATTGGATTTTGAAAGTGCTGTAACATATGTTTTCCTCTAGTACATCATTCACAATGTCTACCTGTCTACCATAGTCCCAGACACTTCATTACACACTAAACAATTATTGAAAAAATCAGCTTAACAATCAATTTTGGGGAGAACCTACTCATTTAACCAACTAGAATAGGACAATTTCATAATTAATGCAGGCCTTATCATCAGTACCTTCAAGGAACATTTTAAAGTAACAGAGGCATTGGGTTTGAATATGCCATGAATACTCAATAATTCTCTGGCCCAGCATGCTAAATTAAGAGCAAGAGTAAAAACTATCTCCTTAATATCAACCTTACGTGCACTCCAGCACAAACAAATTTCTCTTGGGATATAAAAGCATTTTCTTTTTGTTAGCAAATGAGTATGATTTACTCATGATTCTGACCCTGCAGCCTATTAGAGAGTCTACTCTAATCACCAAACAAGCGTTTATTCCCTACTATGTTCCTCTAGGACCTACTACTCAGCATACTGGGCAGCGTGACAAGATCCCTGTCCTCAAAGGATGTGTTTTTCTTAGTTTGGGTTTCCCTGAAAGCAGAACCAGAGATGTAGATTTGAATGTAGGTAGTTTATTCAGAGATAATCCAAGAATGCAAAGTGAGTTGGGTAGGATAGTGATACAGAGACAGAAAGGAAGTTAATAAAGGTGAATTATTGAACTGGTTACTGAGGTAGGTTTCTGGAGCTCAATCCCACTGGGGCCTCTCTCAAGAAATGCATAGAATGTATGTTGAAATTGTCCTTCCAGAATGTAGGAAGATGCAGTACACGTCCTCGGATTCCTGTCCCTATGACTTGAGCGTTTCATCTGGTGGGGGCTTTCCACAGCTTCAGGGAAAACAAAGAGGCAGAAACACCCAAAAGAGGCAGAGACCCCATCAGGCAGGAACCTGGGCTGAATGCAGAGAGCTGCCCACTGTGAATGTGCTCAAGTTGGCAGTAAGGAGAGGCTGCCCAGCTTTTATCATAAATCTTCCATACTCTTCTAAGACACAAAATAGAGCACAATTTGTGTCAAAGAGCTTTATAAATAGAGTGATATTGTTTATTGATAACGAAGAGATCAGAAGCAGCTGGAGATAGCGAGTATTTCTATGAATGTACACAAGACAAATCTGAGCCTGAATTCCTCTGCTTAAAACTCTTCAGCAGGATAACAGTCAAGCTCACAAAATGGCATTAGGGGCCTTTAGCAACTGTCTCCTACATATCTTTTCTAAAGCTTCTGTCCTTGCTGCCTTCTCCTAGACATATGTCTTATTCTAGGAATATCAAACTATTTATACTTCCCCGAACATATCATACTGTTTGCAAATGTTGTTCTATTTTTTCAGATTTTCTTTGAAGGGTCTTAGGAAAAAAATTTAAATAATTTTCAAGACCCAACTCAAGAGTCACCTCTACTAAGAAAACCTCAAATGACATCAAAGTAGGTGAATCTCCCCTGTCCCCTACATACACTTGACACATTCTTGGGGACAGATGCATGCATTTGCAGCATTTAAATATTATTACAATATTTATTAATGTGTATATCTCCTTTGAGCTCTTAAGGGCTGAAGCAAGACCTTGAATTATGTATTCCGTGGGTCTAACATGGTACCCTGTACATAGCAAGCAATTTACACTGAATGCATGGTTTACAAATGCGGGCATTTAAGATGATATAATTTCTTATGTAATCCGTCAGGCTCTGTTTCCTCTTTGTATCGCAGAATATATTGCAGAGCTGTGTGTTTTACTCTAGTTTCCATTTTTCCAGGATGTATTCGCCATGCTTCTTAAATAAAACTTAAAAATAGCAATAAGGATGCAGAGAGTCACTTCTATGAGTTTGACCCCTGTTAACATACACATTTGAAAATTGTTTTTCTATATTTTTCTTCGGAGAGCTATGGCCAGTTTCATGGAACGCTCTATGAGCATTACCATACATCTTTGAAATTCTTTGATCTCTGGAAGTCCTTCTCTGAATACGAACAAGCATAAGAACAAACATAGAAACAGAGACTGCCTTATAATTCATGCACTTGATGTTCATATTTGAACTCTCTTTTAAAATATCCATCTGTTTACTTTTTGACATCTCAAGGATACGTTAACACAGAGCATCAATAGTGAATATAGAGGGCAATCAGGTGTGGTTCTTCTAGGATACTATTAGAATGAAGAGCTGGTTTAATCAATGAAAGAGTGACAATTGACGGGCTTCACTAAAAAACAAAGGCCCCATCACCAATCTGACTAAAACACTCTGTTATTCTCTTATGACTCTTTACTGAATTTCATCTGTGTCATTGGCAAACCAAGGCTATTATATTGATTATCTGCAATGGAGCATTGAAAAGAAACTGTGTTATTAGTGGAACTGGACCAGGCACTAGTGCCAAATGTGGATCTGGGTCACAGAACATGAAAATGCTATGTGCCCATAGACAAATCATTGGCTTTCAGCATCTTTGTCTGATAAATATGAAAGATGGACTAAATTAATTGCATATTTGATGAGGTAGTCCAGAGGCTCTTATTAGAATTTCCAAAGAGGAAGCCTGTAACCTGAATTAAAATGGGTGGTTTACTGCTGCCTGAAATCTTCTATCACCTTGGGATACCAACAAAATTAAATACTCATTTAACTACATTTAGAGATCAATGTAGATTTTTATGGTAAATTCTCTTGAAATGACACCATATGCGGATGCAGTGTATACATAAACACCTTATAATAATCCTCTTAGTTCTGATATTTTCCCCCTTCTTGCCTCTTTTCCTTTATTTTCTTAGTATTCCATTCTTTCTTGATTTCATTTGCATGAAGAGAAATTTGATTCTTCTTGGATTTTGCTATTCTTCTCTCTACCTTACACCCCAGCAGCACAACTAAGGTCTGGTAACTGACAGAGAAGTTAAAGAATTCTATCTCCTTAGAATTTTGTGAAGAGAGGAGACAGTTATTCCTTATCATTCATTTTTCTATTTCATTTTAGTTGCATACACACGTGAGCACGTGCACACACACACACACACACACACACAGCTTGTGATCAATGTCACTGGGTTCATACATCCTGTGAAGTTCACAAATGAATTGCCTATTCACTGATAAATCATAGAAAATTTCCAGCAAAATAGCCTCTACTGGATGAATTCTAATTCAAATATTTTTAATGCTATATCTTGAAATTGAGAGAATTTTTCAGATTGTCATTTATCTTCTACTAGATTTTGCATATTTTAAAGTATCCTGGGAAAACTGAAAGTCAGTTACTTATTCTTTTTGAGAACTATAAATCTTTTTTTGTAGCTTTTGAAATAAATTTAACATGACTGTAGTCCAAAAGGCTGTTTTAGTATAGTTAAGACTAAGTGTGAAGATTTCAGATATGTCTCTTTCTCATACTATTAGCATGGTGCTAAGGAAAAAGTAAGTGCCTAATAAATACTAAATATTTGCCAGATGTAAGTGATAATGGTCCGTAGGGCAACGTGATGTGGTGAAGAGAAAATGGGATTTAAATTAAAATCGAAGGACTCAGTCCTGTGTTACCTATTGCTATGTGGCCTTGTTTAAATTGTTTTACCTATTTAATCTGGAGGTAATAGTTATTTAACACAATTGTGGTAGGTAGGGATAGAAAAAATTTTTCAAATGGCCTAAGTGAATGCTACGGCATCGTACATAACACTTAAGAGACACTCAAAATATATTATTCCCCCTGTTTTCAAGAGATTGGCTTTTAAAGATCCAAGATTTGAAAACCTTGTCCTAGTAATAATAAAAGGTTACATTTAGCTTCTACACTAGATTATATTTTAACATCTAATTGTTTTATGTGTGAAGGACAAATGAAGACCAATTCACTTCAGAGACTGTAGTCTATTATTTTGAGTGTTTTGGGAGAAAGAGATTTGGTTCCCTGAGGAAGACTTGACTTTCGGAAATAAGGACCAGCCATGGGGTGCCATGTCTGTAGAACTGATGGATGATTAAACTGGGTCCTAAAAATTTGAAGTAAAAAGTAATGAAACTCGTCTCGGAGGGAAGTTCCAGAAATATTTGGAGCAAAATAAGAGCCCTTTGAAAACAAGTATAGCCTCCCAAGCTAATGATAGCATCTATAATCACATTGTCTCTCTTCAAGTCTCCTATTTTAAAAATAATTGACACATTATATATGCTGCACCTCAGGTATTTTTTTTTATCACTTCCAGGAGTATTGCCCTTTTTCTAATAGCTATTTTCACCCTGAACCCTATGATATGACAAAGGTCCAATCCATTATGGTCCTATTTTCTTGCTGGTCCAGAGTTTTGACCAATCTGTTTTGTTTGTTTTTTTGTTTGTTTATAAAAGGAATCATACACCTTCGTTTTAAAGCTCATATCTCAATTTCAGCAACATCTGAGTTCAATTATGTACATTCCCAGTCATACCTGCCTCCCAAGGGTCCAGCTGACACTAAGAAGACTAGCCCAGGACTGGTTCAAGCCTTTCCTATGCCATGGATCCAGAACCATTTCCTTCCAAAGGTTGTATGCATTTTGTTTTAATATCTGAAAATTTGAAAGGTTAGACCCTACCCCTTTACTCAAGTGTAATTATTGGCCTGCCTTCTAAGAAATGTGCTGCTAGGGCTTCCAAGGACCTTTACATCTCCTTTCAAGAAGAAAGGAAGGAGTACCTCACTTATTCCAATGTGATTTATGTTCCTGCTCACTCAGTGAAGCTTACTTCTTACATTTTTTGTTTTCTCTTTTGTGCCTCTAAACAAACAAATCCAAAAGCGATCTTCAGTGGGTGGCCCTCTGGTCTAATGTAAACCGAGAAAGCAAATGCACTCGCGTTTGTGGGGAGATTTTTGCCTTGCAGTTTACATTTTGCAATCATGGGGCAATTTTTCTGCCATCCAACCTGCATTTGAAAGTCATCCTCAGCCCCAGGTGATCTGAATCACAAATGTTGGGCTCAGACAGATACCTGTCTGGCCATTATCAGTAAATAGGGACTTAATACAAAATAGATGAAAGTTAAAGAATTCCCAGTCTGAGGATGTAGTCTCCAATCACAAAAGGTATCTATGCTAAAATGGAACGCAGACTTTGTCTGGAGGATGAAGCTTCTCTGTATGGCAGGTGTTGTGCTAAGGAGGGCAGAATGAAAAAGAATTCTCCTTGAGCTACTTGTCCAGGAAGGGTTAAATTCCATTTGAGTTTCTTTCTCTGAATATCCACTCCCATATATTTAGGCTGAATTCCTGAAGGCAAAGAAAAAGCCTAAATTGCCTTTGTCAATTAACTAAGTGATCAGGCATTACATGCAGAGTTCTTTGTAAAGCAGGTACATAGTGTCTGTCCCCTATTCATGATCAATATATGCTATCTGTTCTTAATTTCAGACAATATCAGTCCTCCTTAGGTATTATACTGGATCCAATTTAGAAGAAAAATGTTGGAGAAGCACCTCTGTCATGCACTTTGGAATAAACCACAATGTGGTAGAGATACCTACACTATAAAATCACAAGTAAAGACAAAAAAACACAACTGTTTATCTTATTTCCTCATCCCCAGTGATGTTTATGGTGCCCCAAACAATTTTTATACTAAGTATTTATTGAAGGAATTAAAATGGATTAGAATTCTAATTCTGCACTTACTAGCTATGTGGCTGTGAGTTAAAATCTCAGAGACACAACTCCCTTCTTGGTTAAAAAGTATTTATGACACATCCCTCATGAGGTTGGTCTTATAATTATTTCATGTAAATTGCCTCACACTATCAAGGAATTCAAGTGGTCAGCAAACTTTAGTCCACTTTCTTGCCATTTAATAAGCACTTTGGAAAAGGTTTGACTTTATAGTACAAAGACTATAGCAAAAGTGACATTTCAGGTCTATCCTAGAAATAGTATCTCCCTTTTAAATCAAGATAAATGATAACAGACTTTGGTTGTTTTATTGGCTATCCCAGTGCACATAGCAAATACTTCTGAGTCAACAGCTGAGCAGGGATATGCCATTGTATGGGAAAGGATAAAAATAAAAGCATTCACTGGTCTATGTCCCTCCCCACTGAGAAGGACAAATGATTTTCCTGGACAATGTTAGTCCAATATCCAATATACAGCTAAATCAACCTGCTCAGGTCATGTTGATGGAATATAGTGCCACTGTCACCTGTGTTTAGAAAGAATTTGAGCATGATGCCAACAAAAACTGTGCCTAACAGCTAAAGGATGAGCAGTTGTAAGACTATTCTCACTTCTTAACCCTTGTGTAACTTGGATTTTTTATATAATTATTCACCTTTTAACAGAAAACCAATGATTAACCCTGAAAAATAAGAATTCAAGAAAGTTATATATATATATGTATATATATATATGTGTGTTTCTCCATATCTATCTATCTATCTATCTATCTATCTATCTATCTATCTATCTATCTACATAGTGGTTATTTATAATAATGAAATATTAGAAGAAACCTAAATATCTTACAATGGAGAAATAGTTGTCAGTCATGGCCCATACACTTCATCAAATATGATGCATGCATTAAGAATAATAACAACCAAGTACCTCTGGCAATATTGGAACTACCTAAGAGAAATATTAAAAGAAAAAGTCATATTAAAAATAGTTTTCCTCATAAGCAGAGCCATGTGAGAAAACAGAAAGTCTAGAAAAAATTATGCAAAATTAAAAATAGCTCTGTTAGAATGATTGCTATTTTCCTAATATCATTATTATGGTATATTGCTTTTATAAGTCAAGATGAAACATTACTGTCACAGTCAACTCTCAGAAGAAAGAACAATTCTTCCCAAAAACTAATCATAGCTGTGTAAATCTATGTATTCTACAAGGGTATTTATCACAGTGTTTTTTAGTATTAACAAAAAATTGGGAACAATCTTAAATGTCCAACGTCATCTGATAAGTTTAACAAATCAGTATATATTTAATAGAAGGAATACTATACAGACACTAAATAGCATGTTTTCAAAGATCATTTAATTACATTAGGAAAGAATAAGTAGGATAAAAAGACAGATGTGGAATTGTAGAATGCATTGTTATAAGGGCATATAGTGAAAAATTACTGGAAGTACATAACATATATCAAAGTATTAGCAGAAGTTATCTATGGACAGTTTATATTGTTCTTTATTCATTCCCATATTTAGTTTTCTTCACGATAATAATTTAGTCCCTTTTAAAATAATAGCAGGAGGAAGCACTCTCTGAAAAGCTTACACGCTTCAGTAATGTGTTTCTTAGGTTAAGCCAATGTCAGTTACAATAAATACCCAACCCCTGACTCATGATTCTTTTATAGTCCATTCAAAGCTTCATATTGTGGCAGGCATAAAATATATGCCAGGAATCATTTTCTTTTGGTTGGTTCTTAAGTAACTCAAGGGAAGGGATGTCAGTCTCTTAGAAATAGCATCCCCAAGCCTTTGTGAAATTTTGATTATTTCGTAAATGATCCCAACACATTTATCTTTCTGAGTCTTCCTCATCTCCTATTTCTCATTTGTCTAAGTTCATTCAAAGGGAGTACACTCCCCACGATTTAAGATGTATCAACTGGCTTCTTCAGTAGCTGCTAGGGATGACAGATCCCAAACTTCGTTATATGATGTTTCATCCAAATACAGAAGTGGTCGGAGGGTTCAGGAACTTAGGATGTGTGGCTAGCCAGCTTTGCTTCAAAGAAGCAGCCAAAGGAGAAGGTCCCTCTGGGTCAGGCTAAATCGGCCTCGGGTGGAAGAACGATCTGCTGAGGGCCTGGTGATCATGACACTAAGCAAATTGTAGAAGGAATGTATGATGTGTCCAATAGAGTAGAGAAGGTAAAGACCATACCTGGAAAAGGGGTTGTCTGGGGTTAGGTCGCCCCAGAAGCAGACTGTGAGACAAGTACTTGAGTGCAAACAGTTTGTTGAAAGCGGATTCCAGAAAGCACTCACGGGAGAATTGAGAAATGAGGCAAGAAAAGAAAATCCACAAGGGGTGCAATATTTGCATGTCATTTCTGTTGGCAGGTACAGCTCTTGAGATAAAGTGACGGGGATCTCATCTAGGAGGTGGGGAACTGGGTTATTTCTTCACTAACTTGCGTCTGTGATTGATTGAAGTTTGCTCCCTAGCACTTCCCACCTGCCAAGCACATGGCTGAGCAGGCACTCACGGAAGACGCCCATCTTACAAAAGCTAACGTGCTTCCAGTTGGCGGCGGTTGCGTGAGCATACGCACTGCTCGTGAACGCGGAGGGAATGCGGTGCATACCAACAGTATGTGCTCCGAGGAGAAACATAAACCACGGTCAGAAGATGCAGATCAAATTGTGATAGATTCCCAAAATCAAAAGGAAGCAAAAAGGGAACATTATAAATTCTTGTGTAATATATTATAGAGATTAATCTTAAAACAGTCTCCAGAATGGATAGCAGGGGAAAACATAGAATCAAGTGGACCATTCAGAAATAAAGTTCAAAATTTAAATGGCCCTATTGACCACATAAAATAACCACTTTCTGCTCCTCCAAAAAAAAATTCAGAAGAGTTAAAAATCTAAAGGCAAACCAACAAAAATTTCCCTGAAAGAACTTATTAGCAGGGGCAATAATTCTGTTTAATGCAGAATGACACTGAAACCTTATATTAAAAAAATCTCCTGGGGGCCAGCCCAGTGGTGTAGTGATTAAGTTTCTGTGCTCAGCTTCAGTGACCTGGGGTTCAAGAGTTCGAATCCCAGGTCCAAACCGCTCATCAAGCCATGCTGCGGCAGTGTCCCACACATAAAATAGAGGAAGATTGGCACAGATGTGAGCTCAGGGGCCATCTTCTTCAAGGAAAAAGAGGAAAATTGGCAACAGATATTAGCTCAGGGCCGATCTCCCTCACCAAAAAAAAAAAATCTTCTGTACATTTAAATCAACAAAATAATAAGCAAAACAATTAGGAAACATACAAATTTCATATAAATGACAAGGTTGATAACTCCACAATCTGGAGAATTCCTTCATTAGAGTGAAGGCCTTAGTCCAACTTCCTGGATTAGAATCCTGTCTTCACTACTTAATCGGCATTGACCCTAGGGAAGTTAGTTAATAAGTCTCAGAATCAGTTTAGTTTTTTAAATTGGTATAAAATTAGTGCCTAGCACATAAGATTGTGTGGGCATTAAGTGAGATAATAGATCTTAGTACATAGGGAGCTCTGTGTAAATGTTAGCTGTTAGTACCTACTACTATTACTTTTACCACCAGTGCTAAACACCACCGCTCTTTCCACTACTATCATTACTGTTACTATTACTAAAATAACTGTAATCGCATCAAAAGGTGAACACTCAATAAAATCTCATCCTCTCATTCCCTCTCCTTTCTCTTCTCTCTCTCACACACACAACCAGAGACAACTGTCCTCCAAACGTTTTTGAAAACTAATTAGAAAATTTTAAAGTGATGAATTATATAAACAAAATACTAATCCTTAACTGTTCAATTCTTTCAAAAAAATAAGAATATCACATTGTAATACCTGGATGGAGAAGTATGTTTCAGTACTTTTTTTTTTGTGAGGAAGATCAGCCTTGAGCTAACATCCATGCCAATCCTCCTCTTTTTGCTGAAGAAGACTGGCCCTGAGCTAACATCCGTGCCCATCTTCCTTCACTTTATGTGGGACGCCACCACAGCATGGCCTGACAAGTGGTGCGTTGCTGTGCCCCCGGGATCTGAACCTGGGCCGCCAGCAGTGGAACACGTGCACTTAACCACTACGCCACAGGGTGCGGTGCCGGCCCCAGGTTCCGTACTTTCTGGGGAGAGGTTATTGGCACATTTTTTTTAGTAATTTAGTACTATGTATCAGTTCAAAAAGCATCTTAAAAGAAAAATAATACAAATAATTGTGTAAATTATGTAAAAATACAAAAAAATACAGCAATAATTATGATAGCCAAAAATTGGATACCATATAAAAACCCATCAAGAAAGATTGGGTTAAAATTATATGTTCATATGATGTAACACTAAGCAGCCATTAAAATGACAATTTGGAAAGATATTTAAAGACCTGAAAAAATCTTCACAGTGAATCGTAGACAGAAAACTTGATGGATAAAAGCATCTAATCTCCATATTAAAAAGTCTATATATAATAATTAAGAATGATGATACTAAGATTTAAAATGTATTATGTGGGCTAGCTTATTTAATTCTCATAAAAAATCTATGAAACAAATGTTCTTACCCTTTGCGTTATACAGATATGACTACAGTAGTTAAGAAAACAAAGGTTATACAGTGAATCAGTAGGTTACATACAAAAAATTGAAGAGGAATAACTCATGATCACAATGAATATTCAAGTGATGGTGTGTGTATGTGTGTGTGTGTGAGTGAGAGAGAGAGAGAGTTTTTATATGATATATTAGGAGTTTGATCTTTTTTTACATTATCGGAATTTTTCCAAAGAATGTGTACTGCTTTGCTATTCATGGTTGTTAGATTAGAGAGCTCTTAAAAACAAAGGAGGTAGAGGAAATAAAGTGGAAATTTAAAGTCCAAGAAACAGCCTCGGTTTTCAATAAATATTACAGTAGGTTTTTAGTTGAATGATAACGGTTGTTACCACTATAGATTTTTGGTTCCTTTTAATATCTGAAATGTGATGAATTAGTATATGGAATATGTTTAGTTCCCAACAGAGACTATAAATAAGAGAAATTCTGTGGTCTTAGTGAGCTTCTGGACTAGTAGATGAGTTGTGTTGTTTCTTCAAATTGTAGAAATGTAGAGAAGAGGGATAGCATTTAATCTGGGAATTCATGAAGATTTTATGGGGAAAGGTGTACTGGAAGTGTGTTGTAGAAGATTTGGATATAACACCAATAGCTTTAAGATATAAACATAATTTTACGAGCTGAACTTATTTTAACATCATGAAGAGTTGCATATTTGTGATATTACTAATATGTAGACTTCATTTCTTTAAGAATTCAACCTCAAATTTTATTCCATGTACTAAACAAAACTAGCCTTATAATTCTAGCTCTTCATAAGTACTGATGGCCCTGGGTAGGGTCTTACTACCATGGAGAACTAGGATCTGCCACAGTACTCATTGGCATTCATAGCTCTACACATTAATTTATTTTATGTATATTTATTGAGTTTCTACTATGTTCAAAGCACTACGTAAGGCACTGCAGCACACTAATGAACAAGACAGACACAAATCAAGAAATAAGTTTCTCCTCTCATAGAACTTCATTCCATCATTTTATAAAATTGGTTCCAATGGCAGTAAATTATAGGAAATAGCCAAGTTTGAAAAACAATACATGTTTCTGTGCAGCATCAACCTGAGCATTTTATATAAATGACACACAAACAGAGCTGAACTTATGAGTCAAAAGTCAACATCTAACTCTCAACAGTATGAAAGATGAAGTTAAAGGAGAGGACAAGGTACTGTAGGTTGCACAAAATATTGCACAATAAATGAATTGGTCATTTTTTTCCAATTTTAAATATGTATGATTTACAAAAAACAGTCCTAGATGCATCTATTAGTGTGTCTTTTACTCTAGCTGATAGCAGAGAATGTAGAACACTTGTGAAAAAAAAGCTATCTTACACATTTGTTCTCAAAGATACTCTACAATTGTCTTAACTCTTAAGATGGAAGAGAGAAAAAAATACGTATACATATACAAGGCTTCAGGCAACCATAAGAGAGGCTGTAATAGACTTCCAACCATCACACTGAGGTAGATTGGAGAAATAACAAACCACTCTGCATTTTGTTCACAAAAACCAATGCCATTCAAATTTTACAGAATTAGCTGGAAATATATAGATATTCTCCTAGAGGCTATATATTGTTTAAAAAGCAAACTATATGTGATTTGGTTTTGGTGGTATTATTGAAAATGGCTTTATATCATCATGAGTGTCAAGTAAGGTATTTCCATTATAAAACTCACTAAAGATTCAGACCCCTTTGCAAGCTGGCCATCAGATGTGAGACAGCAGCAGTCTCTTAAGCAGAGGACAGTGAGAGCTAAAATGTCTCATGAGATGGGTTCAAATGAGTAATAAAAATTAAAGCAAGTTTGAGCAGTGCTTCCAATGGCATGCATCAGCTTAGAAAGGATTTATGATCTAGTTGAGTAACGTAAAACTCCCTGTCCAATAAGAATCCAGTGGGTGTGTTCTGCAATGAATTAGACTTCTCTGGGTTCCATGTGTAAGTCTGCGGGCATATGGGTTTGGAGGCACAGTATCTTTTCCAAACTCTCCACCTGTTATCAACGGTGTCAATAGATATATGTAGATTGTTTCAGGGTTTTGGGCTAAACTTCCTAAAACAACTGGTTGACCTCTCTCTCTCTCTCTCTCTCTCTCTCTCCAGATCTAGTCTACATACCATCCTTCACAGTTTCCATGTGTCCTCTAATATCTCAACTCAGATGCAACAAAGGTCAAGCAGTTGTCATTAAAGAGTGCAGTGAGCCAGCTGGGAGCTGTGGCAAACTGGAGAGGATATGCCCCATCTGAAGAGGGTAGCAGTTAGCATAGGATTGAAGAGCTTCATCTCTAATTATTTGCAAACTCATCTCTCTACTTACTAGGTATATGGCCTTGGTTGGACAAAGCAAGATACTTATGTAGTTTGTGTGTCAGTATCCATGTTTGTAAGTTGTGACTATAATAGTACCTACCTCTTAGGGCTGTGATTCATTTCTTCAATATCTACCTATAAAATATCTACTCTGATGGACACTATGTTAAGGGATACACATGCGGCAGTGATCAAAAGGCAAAGTCCCAGCGCTCTGCAATTTACATTCAAGTGGGAGTGAAGTAACTAACACATTTTAAAAAAATGATGATAATATATATTATGTCAGTTATTGAAAAAAGGCTATATGGGCACAGATGGGTAGGGGTTGGCTATTTTAGTGGGCTTGTTATTGTTGAAATTGTTCTGTGTTTGCATTTTTCTACAGGCTGTATTTTATATAGGTTGTTCTCTCTATGAAGGAAGCAATTGAGGAGAAAAGTGAATAACGTGAGAGATTTGGCTGTGAGTAGATCAGACAGTAAGAGCTTGCAGGTAAAGGTATCCACTGCAATGCCTCTGAAACTGGCATATGCTTAGGATGTTTGAAAATAGCATAGCATCCAGAGCCTCTAGAACAGAAGGATAAAGATCGAGTTGTGGGTGAAATTAAAAGATCATGCAGGGCCTTTTAAACTATTGTAGTGATTTTGGTCTTTACTTGAAAAAGATGGGAAACTAGGGGACCGTATTGAGCTGAAGAGTAACATGATGTGACGTGAGATTTCAGTAAGTCACCATGGCTGTGGCTGCTTTGGAGAGAATAGACTGATGGAGTTGGGAAGGGAGCTCAGAGAAAACAGGGGGACATAGCTGCCCTTGATGGTTGCTTAAGCCAAGGTGGTAATGATGAAGGAGATGAGAAGTGGTTAGTTTCAGGACATATTTGCAGGTAAAGGCCACAGGCTTTACTCACATGGGATATAGCAGGAGTTAAAGATTTTTGGTCAAGGCAACTGCATATTGGAGTAGATATTTACTGAGTTAGGAAAGGCAGGGGGAGAAGTAGATTTTGAGCTTGGGAAATCAGGAATTTATTTGTGAGGATTAGATGAAAAATGCAGATCGACTGCTTAAAACAGTGCCTGGCATACAGGTGAGTAATAAAGGTTAGTTCTAATTGTTATCACTCTCTTCATTGCTATTATTATATTAGTGCAAGAACATTGCTGTCATGACTTTTGCTTTTTCAAGAAAATCTGTAAATTTTATTTCATAATAAAATATCCTGATTTTAAATGTCAAAAACTGTAAACCTCTTATTTTAGCCGCAGCTGAAGTGGAAAGTCCTATGTACACATTGATGATATCTTACCCAGGCACCAGCCGGGTCTCAGCTTTACTGCCTTAGATCTTTCTCTGAATCCATGGGAACTTGCTCAGTTCTTGAGCAGGTCAAGAAAGTATAGAAAATTTAATTCCCCAGGGGCATCCTCAACCAATGGGGTCCAAGCCTTGGTTTCAACCAACATTTGATGGATAAATTTGAAGAGAACATTATGATTGCTCTTCTGCAGTTCTTCAGAGGATGCCCAGCAAGAATGACTCCAATTGCATAGAACGGTTAACAGCTTGATAACATATACTCTTATTAGCTTTTCCTCTGTCCTGTCTGACTCTCTCTGCAAGCTCCCTCTGGGTTCCTGTCCTCACCTACAAAATAAAAATAAACTATCTGAACACAAATCTGTCTTAGGCCTTGCCTTCAATGGAATCAATACTAGAAAACAGCTAATAAAAAAAAAATAATCTGAAAGCTAAAAATACACACCATGCCACCAGCTTGCTACCGATACTCATGCCATCATTATGTATGTCATTATTCCATGAGGAGTTGTACTCTGCTTGACTTAGTGTCCCACCCATAACTCAAGAAAGAGAAAATTCCCCACTTTTATCAGGAGAGAGTTTACATAATCATAAAGCATTCTTAATATAAGATATATGATAAGTGACACTAGGGAAAAAACACATGTACACAAATTTGGATCTAGTTCTGATCATCAGAAGAAAAAGTAGGAGGTGTGTTAAAAAAGTATCTTCTTACATGCAAAGCATCAGGTTAGGTCTTATATAATATTTCACTGGATATTCCTGATCACTGACCTTGGGAGAAGGTATGCCTTACATTTCAGATTATAAACAAGGACATACAAACTGTAAACTGTCCAATATGACCCAGCTAGTTTGCAACAGACCCAAGATACAAAACATGATGTCAGACATCTCAGTCTACACTCTTTTAAGTCCATAAGGCTGCAGACTGTGAAATTTAATTATTATCTTAAGCTTCCTTGCTTTGATCAAATATCTGTTAATTTAATTAAGCCTATTGGGAGAGATTCAGATTTTGTGGAGTAAGGAAAATTCTAGAATTCTGGAAATTAAGTTTTATCTCTGGTGGCAAAAAAAAAAAAAAAAAAAAAAAAAAAACGATGGAATGAGAAAGAAGATGAGAAGTAGGTGAAAATATGGTAATTGTAACTGTAAACGTGGCCTACATTTGCCTTATAAGGAGTTGGAATACTTTCAAGAGACATGTTTATAACTCTGAATCATTCAGAATATTTTCTTTTTTTCCCCCAAGTCATATACAAATTTGCCTCTTAAAATATTGTGAATCTCTTCAATCTGATCTAAACTTTTTATCAATTTAAAGTTATACTTTTTCTCATAAATTTTCAGGAAACATGTTTATATGGATGCAGAAAGGATTCAGGATATCTCTAAGGGATAATGGTTTGTTTTAAGCATTGAATATTTTTAATGTAAATCTAAATTCAGACACTAAGTTGTCCATTTTCTACTAGATTTTATTCAGTTTTAGGAATATCCAATTAAATCCTAATTAAATGCAATATGTTTCTATTAATTTAATTAATTCTCATATCTATTAGTAGCCTTCATTAATTTTAGTTATTTTCAATAAACATTTGATTAAATCACTTTATTGCTAGTTCCTTTTCAGAAATTTCAATCAATTTCAAGTTTATTCAATCTATATGCCTAAAATCAATATCAAATACCCAGTATCAGCAGGCTTTTTGCTGAGATGGGAACCAATCTATCTCATTTAAATCAGTGTGACACAGTACAGTGCACAGTCCCCATAAAACTCAACACTTCTGTGTTAAGCATCACTGCTGGTTTGCAATTTCTAAACCTTTTAAAAACAATTCTAATTCAGCAAGACTCAGTGTTTCTGTGTAATTCTGCCAAGTTTCACAATCCATTGTAAACACTTGTCTTTGGACCTATCCATTGCCCGTGTTTACTAACTTTTCAAATCTGAGGAGCAGCACTGAGTAATAGTGAAGAGAAAGGGGCTCTGGAACCAGGCTGCCTTGCTTTGAATCCTGCCTCTGCGAATTCTTTCCAATGTTACCTTGGTTGGGCAAATTGCCTAACTCTTCGGTGCCAGGTTTCTCCTGCACCATACTACTATCTACCATTTTGGATTGTTGGCTGGATTAAAACATTTGGAAGAGTGTCTGACCCACAGAGATTTCTCAGTTTTAGCTGCTATTATCACCATAGTTTATGGTTACAAAAACTAGCATATGTTAAGCACCAATCACGTGACAGACTATCTTTTCTGGTTTATACCATTATATCATTCATTATACACAGAAACTTTGTAAACTAGATACTATTTTCCTTGGTTTGAAGATAAACTGAGGCTCAGACAATCAGTTGATAAAGTCCCTAATGTTATTCAATGATAGAGATAGATTTGAACCAGGCCCATTTAAACCAAACCTAGCCTGATTCTACAGTGTTATGCCGCCTTGCACTACTGGAATTTTCCTCTATGTGTCAGACTTTTATTGTAAAACCTTACTATTGTAATAACTTGTTCCTGGACCAAAAAAAAAGATAGATAGAGATGATATGGATAGAGATAATAGATAAAGATACAGAGAGAGATGATAGAGATAGAGATAGGCCTGGGGCATTGTTTTCACTATAGTGAGGAAATAATGGTTTTGAAAGAAGAGTAAGGGAGCCTCGTAGAACTCTCTCCATCACTAAGATTAGGGGGACAACGTGCCTTGTCAACAGCTTTACTTTCAATTATGTCATTAAGAGGATCCAGATTAGATAAATAAAGTATGATAAAATTTGGACTGGACAAAATATAAACAATTTTGTAAAAATGCACAGGGATCTACCAGGCTTTCTGTGAGCTGCCATGGACATATAAATCACACTGACTGATTTACCTACAGACATCTCTGCCTTCAACAGTGATTAAAATTCATTTGTAAGCTAGAGACGATAGTTGAAGCCAAAAGGAGGAAAAATAGAATGGAATATTCCACCAAGTTTATCTGTAACAGGAATGTCAAAGATTTAATAAGTCCAAAGTCCTTAAGAAAAGACGGGATTAGGACCAAGAAAGCAAAGTACAAACAACAAATCTATGTCCAGGTGTAAGCCTGCAAATAGGCTGTAGAGGCAGGTACTGGATACCTGGTGGAAATGAGTATGAAATGTGAATAAGCTGGGAATCAAGTGAGGAAAATGCTGGATTGGCCTTTAATAATTCTGTTGGTCTTGTGGTTTTCTATCACCTATTTTTAGGCAAGAATATGATGGGAAGATATGCCCTGGCATCTTCAAAGAGGATCATTGTGAAATCAAGGCAGTTCCTTTGTCTCTACAAAATTTAATTGATAGCAGATGAAGTATGTCACCTACAGTAAGTACTTAATGAAGATTTATTGGCTACTCAAGTAAAGGTACCTGGGTGGATAGTGGTTCCTGCCACTATTAAGTAGACTTGGTGAAGGATGGAAATTTGCTCTCTGCCTTCCAAAAATATATAGGTCTGCTTCCTCACAGTATGTGGTAAATAAGCATCTGTTGACAACTTCTCTGGAGGTATGAACAAAATGTTTGCATTACATATGGAACACTAAAATCTTTTTTTTAAATTTCTGTCTGGCATTGGTAGTAATGATGTCCAGTGATAAACAGTTGCTCATTATTGAAGATTTAGAATGGTTTGGAGAAGACATGTTAGAAATTTAAACGAAAATAACACATTCACATGTTGAAACAGTGATAATTACAATTTGATATTATGATGGTAGTTTTGAAGTGTTTGTAATAACATTAAAATGTCCAAATAGCGAGAAAAGGTAAAATAAAAGAAATCTAAAATAATAATAAGAACAAAAATCTAAAATGTAAAAATGTAAAAATCTTTACCATCCTATAAACATCATCATTTTAAAGGCAGCTCCTATGCCATATCTGTGCATGAGACTTTGTCCCCTTTTTAACAATTAAAAATCTGTATTTTTTCCTCCAACATTACCATTTGCTTGTCTAGCAATATAAAATTTCTTGAACAAAATTAAAATAGTAGATGAGATTTAGGCAAGTCTCAAGATTATCCTTTGTGGACATTATATCAGATGGAGTAACAACAGCATTTTAATAGACGAGGAGTATTTTACAAAATCCAGAAATGCAGCCCAAATCAGAATGACACACTTTATTTTTATCCTTATTCATGACTTGAATTGCAACTCAGTGTAGCTTTTTTCAGAAGACTATAAATGAGTTGACATTTTCCCCAAATTCTCCACATATATCCCCATGAATTGTAAGTTTTTTCTCCAATATTCTAAAATTTGACTGTTGTAATATAGCAGTACTGTTAGAACGTAATGACCTTAAGATTGGATCAAACCAGGACAGTAGCCCATGAGTAGGAGAAGTGGCATTTTGTTTTCTTATAAAAGGAGTCAAGTTTGTGTTCCTAAAATCATGAAAAGTATCTTCTGAATCAATTTCAAGACCAGGCTAAAAACTGGAAAATAGGTAAAAAAGTGGAGATAGGGAGAGTTGAGAAAAGGAGTGGGTTGAGGGCAGAGGTTCCAGAGTGAGGCTATGAATGAAGCCTTTCCTGGAGGACTCATTAACATTGTGCTCAGTAGATGCTGTGGCGTCAAACCAGTGGCTTATAGTGCCCTGAACTACACAAATTACAGCCATTTAAAGAACAAACAACAAATCGGAAAGTCAAAGAAAGGAGAAGGAAAACAGGAACAGGAGATAGGCATGAGAAGACGAATTTAAGATCGTCATGGAAGAATTAGCTGTCATGAATTCATTTCTTATCCCTCTACTGCATATGCTAGTAATAATACCTTGAGTGAGATTAATTCTTATACCTCTGCTGAGAAGCACTAATCCTGTGTGCTCTGGCATTTTAAAGCTAGGTTTCTGTGTGAAAAGATTTTGGCTCAGTTGCTAAATGCATACCATTTTACATTAGGAACAGTGTAAATAATTCAAGTGTCTTTAGTGTACCTGTCAGAAGAATGAAGAAGATTTGAAACATACATGTACATAAAAAGCAAAGGTGGTAGGTAGAAAGACAAGGTCCCTGACCCCTCGATTCTGTCTTGTCATCTGATAGCTGTGTAGGGCCAGTAATTCCCATTATAAGACAAAAATGAATCCATATTGACCTCTAATCTCTCTTGAGCAATCCTTTGGAAAAATAATATTCATTTTCAGAGGAGGCACCAATCACTGCGGAGCTGTAATGATTTGTTTCAGATGACAAATGAGCATGGTGTCGAATTATCCTGAGCTCTGGGGCAATGTGTTTGCTTTATTTTCTCTTCTTTCTCAGTCAGAGTGAATATTGTTATTTAAAACTCTATTACCTCTCATATTTAGATAAAACCTATGGCATCTTATTATATAAAGTAGTTACATGTGGTACAAACATAATTTGTATCTCTACTGTCTGTTTCTCCCACTGAATTAAAGAGGCATGAGATTTGTTATTTATATACCCTGCCCCTCATACCATGCTATGCACGTAGTGAGATGATATTGGTTTAATGAATGCTTGAAAAAATTCTGTTCAAATATTAGGAAAACAGGTATTCTTGCACTAATTCTATTGGCTGAATTGAGTCCAGTTGCATACATCTTTTATCGTGAGCCAATTCAACCCCTTTCAGAAGAATGTAGAGTATAAATCATAAATTAATGAAAATTATAGTGATTTATTGATTCATGTTCCTATAGAAAACCAAACGTTCTACATTTTCAATCATCTCTACAATCCCAAGAACTAATAATCTGGGACTTCTGTTTCTATTCAGTGCTCACTTACTGAGGTGGTTCAGATCTAAAATGACATTGAGGTTATTGTCACTAACACCAACTGTCTCGTCTGACTGTAAGTTTCCTTTGGCTCCCATTACACTTTTGAACTGCTGGTGAAGAATCTGGAAAATTGTGCGTATCATCTCCGCAGACGCTCCCAATTTTTATCTGAGGAATTGGAACTGACTACAATTTATATTAGATTATGCTCAAACATTTTCACTAGTTAATTCATCAAAACGTAGATACGTTTTCCAAATACTGACTAATTTTTAAATTCACATTAAATTTGCAGAGACATTTAATCCATATGCTTCATACTGTAACTCATCCTTTTGTAGGCGAGAACGGGTCTAAGTTCAAGACTATTTTTTGACTAAGATACTTTGAATGTTTTTAATTAACATTTAAAACTTTTTTTCAGGCAGGAAGTTATGTTTGACAAAGTTAAGGCCAAACACCAAAAGGTTAGTGTTTTGTCTAGAACTCAGCATACATGAATCTTAAATGAATTTTAAGCCTGGCTAAAATAAGCTGTCTCACTCCTCAAGAAAAGTGATAGGGAACAAGAAAATTTGCCATTAAAGAACCTATAAGTGAGTATTTAACGCTAACTAGCTTCAAGGAAAGGGAGATAGAAAGGAATGTTTGTTAAAGAAAATAAATCCTTGTATACTAATCATCAGACCATGCACACATGAATAATTTTTTGTATGTTTTTGAGGAATTCAATAATTCGGGCCCACAATTTTTCTCTTACTTAAATTTAAAATCTACCTCTGAAACTGCCTGCCTTAGACACATCAGGTAGTACCTAGTCAGGGCTGTGTGTATGTGTGTGTGTCAGCGAGAGAGAGAGAGAAGGAGAAAAGGTAGGAAGATGGGGCTTCTGCGGTCATGCCTAATGTTGGGAATCATTGATGGACCTTTCTCTGATGATCCTCTGACAAAATGAAGATGGTTTAACAGGATCTGGATCAGAATTGTCCTTTACAAGGAGTAAAGAACAGATGCGGAAGAGGATAAAAAGGGAGGCATTAGGTGTTGAAAGAAAAGGAGATGAGAGGAGAATCAGAGCTTTGACAATCAGAAATAAATTGAGGCCTGAGTGGTAGCCAGCTTCCAATAGGATCCCCAGTGATTCTTGTTTCCTGGTACCCATGCTCTTGCGTAGTATCTTCACACACAGAATCAAGGCTGACCTAGTAACCAATAAAATACGACAGGAGTGATAGTGTGTAATATCTGAGGTTAGGTTATCAAAGGCATTGCAACTTCTGCCCTGGTCTCTTGAATTACTCCCTCTGGAGGAATTCAGTCTCCATACCACGAGAATAATAAAGAAGTTCCACATGGAGAGGAACTGAAGCTCTGGCCGCGAGCCAGCACAACCTTGACAGTCATGTGAGTGAGCCACCTTGAAATTACACTCTCCAGTCTCAGTATAACCTGCAGGTGACTGTAGTCCCAGCTGACATCTGAGTGTAACCTCATGAAGGATCCCAAACAAAACCATGTAGCCAAGCTCCCAAATTCTGCTCTGCAGAAACTATGATAAATAATCACTCATTCTTATTATTTTAAGTCATTAAGTTTTGAGTGGCTGGTTACATAGCTATAGATAAATAACACAGTAGAAAAAGTTGGTGCAGGAACAAAATGTACTCATTCATTCATCAAATATATATTGAGGGCCAGGTACTTTGAGGTTTTAACGGAGAAAAGGTTGATTTGGTCCAGACTTAGAGAACTTATATTCTAATGAAGGTTGATCCTTTTTCAATGTTTTAAAAGCATTATAAATGTTAATAAATTAGTAATACAGTGATTATAAATTTAGACGTTTGTATGAAGGGAATAATAAGGGACTAAAATGAAGAAAATCAGGGGTTAATTGGAGAAAGAATTTTTAGAAAAAATGTTTGTAGCCGCCTCTCCGAGGAGATGATATTTAAATCAGAATAAGAAGGCTGAGAAGGAGCTAGTTATGCATCTCTAAAGGGAAACACAGACCAGTGTGTGCAAAGTTCCTGGGCTGAGGAAGAGTTTAGTGTATTTAAATGAAGGAAAGAAGATTGGAGCAAGGTGAGTGATAAAGATTATGCACAAAGAAGGTAGGATGGGAGGCAGGGCCTAGATTTTGCAGAATTTCGTAGACCATAGTAAGAGGTTAGGATCTTCAGCAATAATCCACTGAAGGGTTTTGAGCAAAGGAAGTAACATTCTCAACAAATTCAATTAATGGTAGGCACAAAAATACTCCTTCTTCGTAACAATGACGGTTTCTTTAGGGATTCGGTATTTCTGATGTTGAGTCAAAGGTCCATGCCTTAGTGACATTTCTTGATAAATACCAATATTTCTACTTATCTTGAATGTCTTCATTCAGTGAAGAACCGTGAGGTGAATATGTTGTGCAAACATTTGGAGAAGGATTCTTGGTACATAAATTTGTTATTGTCTATTTTTAGAGAATTTAATATCCTCAAGAATAAGCACTTTGGGTTTGGTTTGTATTTGGAATTCTATAATACTATGAAGACATGGCAATAAAGAACAGAATCATTTCTATGGAATGTTATGGGTCTAAGAGGTGAAGAATCTTCCAAGACAAAGATCTGCTGAGTTATAGTTTATAAAATGCCTCACTATATTCAGGAAAACCATTTTCTTTACCTAGATCCTCAGCTCAGTATTCCAAAGGAATCATCATCCGTAGTAAGTAGAATCATCTTTTTCTAGTCTGAGAAACCCTAATTGTGCTGAATCATAGTTCAGACATGATTTGACAAAATGTAATAATTCAGGTAACATTAAAAAAAAACACATTAATTTTGGATTTGCAATTTGCTACAATTCAAATAGCCCTATTACTTTAATAGTGGATATTCAATTTGAATTTTGCAATTTTTTTTTCAAAAAGGTTGAGTGTCAGCTCAAATTCTGTAATTTACATTTTTTAAAAATACATTTCTCATCAGTATAAAGTACTGTTTGTCACCTGGCAGGTAATAATTTCCTATCCCAACTCTCAGTTCTGGTGAATATTTTCCCCTTCAAAGAATATATTAAACCAAAAGAACACAACATTTTATGCTAATGCAATCTTTGTAAAGGCTGAGATAAAATTTCAAGTACTGATAATTATGAAAACCCTACAAGAAGATTCTTGAAATATTGGTTTCCCTTATTTCTGGGGATGCTGTTCTATCAAAAAGAAATAATCTTGTATACTCATTTTCAAAAGATTACTTCCAAGGGATATATTTCCATGAAATACTTTTCTCAAACAGACCATTTAATTCACCAACTGAACAACCACATTTCATAATTATGCATTTGCAAGAGACACTCACATATGTAGTATATATTATTTGTATTTAGAATGATCATTTTAACTTTAAAGTATGCATCAGCTCAAAATAGTAAATTCTTTGAATAAAGTGCATTCACTAATTCAATAATTACATAAATATTTATCTAGCACTGATTTTGTTTAAAGATTTTGCTAAAAGGGATTCAAAGAAGAAAAAAATTCTCTTTCTTTGTACAGTTCAGGAGATCAAGCATTTCATACTATATTGTTATTGTCAACTATGGAACAAATAAAAGAAGACAACCACCATAGTGACTCTGGAAAGAGATCAAAGTGAAGAAAGGCTTCCTGGAGGAGGTGATACTTGAGCTAGATTTGAAGGCTGAGTTAGAGAAGCAGGGAAAAGTATCATAGGCAGAAGTGATGCCGGCCCTGATATCAGTTCCCCTACATTAAACCCAGGACATAAGAAGTTAAAACCAAAGGCACTCATCTCCTTTCCCTGCTTCTCTAAATTACATTCATATGTAAATATCCGTTTTTTTCAACCTTTGTATCCCTGAACTTCACAAGGCAAATATAAGCTAAGAATTGTTAGAGTCTAGGTGGCCTCATGCTAACATTTTGGCTAGTGATGGGTCCTTTGAAGTTTTATTACAGGGAAACTGATATCCAGAGAATATCAACAAGCTGAAGCTTCCCAGCCCCCAACTCCTTGGCTTCCTGGCACCAGAATCCACCATGCACCATGGAGGCAGACAACCAAGGACACCCACCTGCGGATTCTCTTATCTTGCCATCCTCCTCCCTGCAAGCAGCCTCACAAGGCCAAACGCAGGCTGGTGGGAAAGCGCCAACCAGTAAGGCCACAGGTCCCCTTGTATAATCGCTCACAGGGTCCAAGATGATGCAGAAAGCTGGTTTTATGGAACCCAAGACACCTGGTCCCAAGGTACTGATAAGCAACGGATAAAGATAACAAGTGACTCGACACCAGAATGTCTGCTCGGACCCTTGCACAATCCCTTCCCCAGATGCCTATGGTCATGACCACCATACTTCTTTCCTTTGATCTCCCTGTAAAAACCCTTACGTGTAGCTTTTCGGAGAGTTTGGGATTACTGTGTGAATTGCCCATTCTCCTTGCTCAGTGCTTTGCAATAAAATTCCTACTTTCTTCCACTACACCCAGTGTCAGAGATTGGCTTGCTACATGATGGGTGAGCCAACTAACTTCAGATTTGATATCAGATCAGGATGTCCAAAGGCACAGAGTGAGAAAAACACGTTAAGCTGTGGAAAAGTGGCTGCTGGACGTAGCTGGGTCCTAGCATACATATTTTTTGCAGGGTGGGCAAAAGGGGAAAATAATAAAGGAAAAGCAAGATTAAAAAGAGGCCTTCTTTGCTATATTATGGTATTGTGATTTTTATTCATAAGGCAAAAGAAAACCATAGGGATATTTTTACTCTGATCTTAAATCTACTTAAACAAAAACTAGCTTATGGATTTTTAAAAAAAATCATCCTCAGTTGTATTTGCCACGCTGATGTTATCTTAACTCTAAATTTTTGAAAGAGAAACTCAATACTCTAATACTCATGAAGGTGGCTGGCATGTCAACCTTAGAGAGCAAAATCCTTAATTAAGGCTCAGATCAGCCGCAGCGAAGCAGCAATCTTTCCCATATTGATCTGGATAAACTTCTTAGGCGAGTGAAAATGACATTGTCTCTGTGTATCTTCCTTATACAGCTAGAAGTTGAATTTCCATCGTTTGGGCTTCAGCAAAATAAACTGATGACGCTCCACTCTGGAGATTGACCACCCAATCTCCTTCACTCTTTATTTCTGGAAGCTGAACAAGGCCATAGCTGCCCATCAGGAAGGCTATCACATTCAGCATACTTTCCCCCGGCCCAACATCTCTGGGGACCTTGCTTTCAGAGCACTGGTGTGAAGGTGCTCTTGAGGACAAGATGGGAGACAGACAACAAAGTCCTGACTAGAGAAATTGAAGAAATAAACTAAGTTACTGTTTTGAGCAGGAAGTCATTGATTCAAGTGAAAAATAGGAACTCACCCCCCCCACACCAAAAAAACCTCTTTGCTTTAGTCTGGTTTTTATGTAGCCAGTATTAAGCCATATCAAATGTTTTTTTGCGTTTGTGAAGAAATCAGGAAAATCACCTATTGTTACGTAGTTAAGTAATCATTAACCCACTTTTAACCAAATTGCAGGGAGTTTATAATTGGGTTGAAGACTGTTTGCTATATAACCTTAGATGTGGAGTTCCCTTGCCCAGGGACATATTCATGTTAACATGTTCACAAAAGTTAAGGCAGGTATTAGTTGTAGATATAATGCAATTATCCAGCCCTGGTGGTCTAGTGGTTAAGATTTGGTGCTCTCACCTCCACGGCCCAGTTCGTTTCAAGTCAGGGAACGACACCACCCATCTGTTGGTTGTCATACTGAGGCAGCTGTGTCTTGCTGTGATGCTGAAAGCTATGCCACCGGTATTTCAAACACCAGGAGAGTCATCCATGGTGGACAGGTTTCAATGGAACTTCTAGACTAAGACAGACTAGGAAGAAGGACCTGGGCATCCACTTCTGAAAAAATTGGCCATGAAAATCCTATGAATAGCAGCAAAGTGTTGTCTGATACAGTGCTGGTAGGTGAGAGGGTGGCACAAAAAGACTGGGCAGGGCTCCGCTCTGCTGGACACAGAGTCACTAGGAGTCAGAATCCCTCCATGGCGCTAACAAAAACAACAACAAATAATAATTCAGTTATCCACAGTTAGTGTCTTAGGTAGCTCTCCAGCTGTAGAACCTGAGATGAGATGCACATGTAATTGATTCATTAAGGAAGAGCTTCTGGGAAAATTGCCTGCGATCATGCACTTTCTTGGTTCTCCCCCATTTCCTTTTCTGCTTCTCTCACTCTACTAACAATCCCACAGAGGATAGCTTCTGTCTGAAGAGTAAGTTATGCCTTGGTATGTCTTGACCCGAGCCAAGAGCGGTGAAGCCTTCATACTCTAACACCCATCCTCAGAGGATCCCAAGGGGACTTATATTCCAAAGCACTCAAAGTCTTTACATGCTGAGACAAGTAAACCAAAGAGGACCATAGATGCCAACTCTAGTAAGAAAAAGTGTCACCATGCTGGAAAGAATATGAACACAGTAAATAAGTAGATAAAAGTATCCAAGGGCATCTAGTTGGAGCAGAGAAATGCAATGACCGAGTGCAAATACTTGGTCAATTATTTAATGGAATAGTGGGTACATAAACAAAAGTTTGATGAGAAGTTATGGGAACCTGGGAAAGAGTTTTGCAATCAAGGTTATCCTGAAAATTCATGACATGTAGGCCATCAAAATAGAAACATCTCAGAGAGACATCGCCATTTTTCAAAGCATTCAATTTAGTGAAATGGCATAAAAGATTGGAGAGGTGGTTATTTTCATTACAAGCAGATTCCAGGGGGTGGTGGACTAACGGAAAGATCATTGGGATAACAGTCAGAATGGAATCCTATTCTGAAATTTGTTTCATGCCGGTGGGTTAGGATATAGGGACGCTAAACATTTCTGCCTTATTTGCTGCAATAGATACTGTGGTACACCAATCAGACTTCTTCAAAGCTGAGGCACATATTTCCACAGCTGCTAATAATGTTGGATACTAATGTTTCACAGCTGAGGCCTTCCCCAGGAAATTGCCTTTGACCAAAGTATGCAGCTTCACCCAAGGCTAAGTCCCTTCTCTGGGCAGTCTGCATCTGGTAGGAATTCAAGTGTGAAGATCTGACCCCACTCCTTAATTTTGAAATATTGAAGGACTGTCTCATTAGCAGAGCTACTTGTAGGATTGCCTGAGACTTTTTTTTTTTTTTTTTTTTTGCTGAGGAAGATTCACCCTGAGCTACATCTGTGACAATCTTCTGCTTTTTCTATGTAAGCCACCACCACAGCATGGCCACTGACAGATGAATGGTGTAGGTCCACACCTGGGAACCAAACTCAGGCTGCTGAAGCGGAGTGTGCCAAACTTAACCACTATGCTACTGGGGCTGGCCCCGCCTGAGACTTCTTTTGCAATTGCATCACAGTTGAACTTCTCCCTCCATCAAGTCATGCTTCTCTAACTCTTTCACAGTTGTTGTTCTCAATAGCTCTAAGAAACTTCCGGAAGGTATATCTGTGCCTCAAAGTCTGTTTTCTGAGGCATATGATGTAAGAATGTTGGTGACACATTGATCCCAGGAAGCAGAATCTAGAATGGGATTTTATGTTTTACTGTGGTTAAATACACATAAAATAAAATTTACCGCTTTAATCATTCTTAAAGGGTACAATTCAGTACTATTATGTACCTTCACAAAGTTGTACAAACATCACCATTCTCGAGTTCCAGACAATTTTCATGACCCTGAGTGGAGACCCTGTATTCATTAAGCAGTAACTCCTCCCTCCAGCCTTAAGCAACCACTAATCTGCTTCCTGTCTCTGTGGCTTTACCTGTTCAGGATATTTCATATAAAATGGATCATAAAATATGTAGCCTTTATGTCTGGCTTCTTTTACTTAACAAAATGTTTTCAAGATTCATTCATGTTGTAGCATGTAGCATGTTTGTTCCTTTCGACAGCTAAATAATACTCTATTGTATGGATATATCACATTTTGTTTATCCATTAATCCATTGATGGACATTTGGGTTGTTTCTACCTTTTGGCTATTGTGAATAGTGCTGCTATGAAGATTCGTATACAAGTTTTTGTTTGCAAACCCATTTTCAATTCTTTTGGGTATATACCTAGGTGTAGAATTTCTCAGTCAAATGATGATTCTATTTTTGACTTGTTGAGGAAAAGCCAAACTATTCTTCATTGTGACTGCATCATTTTACCACCAGTAATGTATGAGTGTTCCAGTTTCTTCACATCCTCACCAATACTTGCTGTTTTCTGTATTTTTGAATATGGCCATCCTAGTAGGCGTGAAGTAGTATCTCATGGTGGTTTTGATTTGCATATCCCTAATAATTAATGGTGTTGAACATCTTTTCTTGTGCTTATTCATTCTTTGTAGTCTTTTACCCATTTTGAATTGGATTGTTTGTCTTTTGGTTGTTGAGTTACAAGAGTTCTTTACACATTTAGAATAAGATTTTGGAGCTGGATTACATGCTGTCCAGCTGGCTATGTAGATTGCATCCTTGATGGCATTCTGACATCATCTGGCATGCTATAGCGGTGCAAATGTGAAAACTTTCACCTACAGTGAACCAAGATGGGATATTGTGGAAGGAAATACTCAGGCAGGTATGTTATCTCTGGCATTTGAGAGGTTCTCGGAATCTTATAATGACAAATATTATGGTATCATATGCCTCTTAGTGGGAGTTATCAATATATTGGAGAAATACAATGAAAGCATGTGAGAAACTAATATTCAAACCACCAATTAAAAGCTAAACTCAAAATCCAGAATCCCTCTGTGGTAGCATGTAAAAGAGACTTATCTCCTAGAGCTTGAGCTCAGAAAAAGCTGAGTTGTAAACTTATTTTTCATGACGCAGAGCTCCCAGATAATGTTGAATTCTTAAAAGCAGTAAGTCTGTTATTCCCAGATCAGAATGCTGAGTGAGAATAACTGGAACCATGAGATCTGGAATGGAGACATCCGTGTTGATTCACTCAAAGATCTTGAATCCCCAGATTTCCCTGAACTTTCCATGTCTGCAGAAGTATCTTACTTCTCCTGAATAAAGACTAGGACCCTCCCCATACCCTTACTTGCAAGACACATGCCTTCCTCAGGATAAGCTCGCACCTCCTTTTCTGGTCATCAGACCAATAACGAGGGTCAAGTCACAGCATATGCCAACTGGGAAAATCTTGGATATTCTAAGAAAAGAAAGAGACTACATTGAAGGACATAGTATTGAATAGTATAGCATGTGCCAAAAGGAGCTAGAAGAGAATATATGAGACTCAGCTCACGATACTGGGTTTTTTTGGGGAGGGTGAACAAAAAGTTTGCCAATGGAACATTTGTCCATATCGGAGGACTGGTCCACAAGATGAGAATTGCCACTATGTAAAGCATCTTGGAAGATGGTGCTAACCTTCTACTAGGATGGCCCTTGTAATCTTGGAGAAAATGATAACCCACAGTAAGCAAAATAGAAATGCCAGTATTGCCATGGCAGGAAGTAGAAGAAGGGACCAAAAGACTTGTAGAAATGGGCATGCGACGGTAGAGATATTATGTAGCCTGAAAAATTCATCTACTTATATCTCATAAGAAGATAAAAGACATTCTATATACTAAATGATAAGGAATTGGCTGATGAGAGGGTCACTAGCATTACTGAGAAACTATTGATGGCTGTCTTCTGAGAGCCAGGGCTAATGGCAGGACGTATTGTTATAGAAATTTGTTCCATAACAGCAATAGGAACCAGGGGGTCCCAGAAATAATAGAGACTACATGGTGGTACTTAGTTGTCAGGGGCATGGAGGGGGCTATTATTGTAACAAGCAGAAAAGTTGGAACGGCAACCAAGGGACACTAATTCACAGATAACTATTGAGATGATAAGTAGAATGCAGCCTCTCCAGAGGGCAAGAGAGATGAGCAGCCAACAGGGATATTGGTTAATCTATATAATCAAAAGAAATCAAAGATGGATAATCATAAAACCCCGCCAATAAAAAATGATAATCTTTTCAGACATGCAATCCATTCATTAAAGGAGAGGCCAGAATCCTAAATCCAGTATAAAGCACGTGGTATACGGTAATTATTTTCCCAGTCCTTTCCCAAAGGGACCCATGACTGTTTACTTAGGTAATGAAATACTTACAAAAGGTACTATACAGACATTCTGAAGATTGTATGAAGCAGGGTCCATTTTTACATTAATGATCCAGGACCTGAAGCCTTATCATGGTCCTCTTCCTTCCCTTGGGAATATAATTTATGGTGACCAGGCAATAAAAGGAGTCTTGGGCCATGTCTGACTCACAGTGAGTGCACCGGATTTATGGAACCATTCAGTGATGATTTTGACGTAGGTACACTTGCTTGCTGGAACCACTCCCTGTCCCACCCCCATCAAGCACACATATATCAATTCCTTGGCCTGTGGGATAAGAGCTGTCACAGTAGGGAAGGCCAAGTGGAAGCTACCCCAGGATTACATTAACTATCTCTCACTCTATCATAATACAGTCCGAGGAGTCCGGTATTATTTGGATGTCCCACACAACTTTACATTTGCCCATAATATCTTTGATATCTACCTAATCACAGAGATAAGCAAGACATGCCTAATACATTGGAAGACTTGGCAAGACATATGCACTCCGGAAAGTGGGCGATGAAACCTAAAAGGATTCAAGGGCTCACCACATGAGTATAGTTCTTAAGGGACTGGTGGTCTTGGGCAAACCAGATATGCTCTCTAAAGTAAAATACAAATAATTGCATCTTGTGTCTCTCACAAATGAGCAGGAAGCACCATGTCTGTTTGTTCATTTTCTATTCTGGATGCAATTCAATATTTCACACATTACTTGAACGTATTTACTGAATGACACAGAAGACTGCCACCATAAGCGGAGTGTAGAATTGGAAGGGGCTTAATATCTGGTTCCAGCTGTGGTACAAACGGCTCTGCCACTTGGGCCAAAGGACTCAGCAGACCACATGGCATTAGATATTATCCGTGATGGAAAAAGATACCACGTGGAGTTTATGGCCAGGCCATGCTATTTATAGCAGAATCTATACAGCATTTTCAAAACAGATTCTGGTATGCTATTAGCTCCTTGTAGAGACAAAGTGTCTGCTCGTGAGTCATCAAACAGTCATACAATCGGAATTAACCATCATGAACAGGATTCTGTTAGTTTCTATAAGTAACTTGTTTGGAAGTCTTAGCAACAAGCCTTCCTATGTTGAAAACAGTACATCCAAGAGACATGGGCAGAGTAGGGTCCGAGGGTAAATGAAAACTGCATGAGCAAGTGGCCTGGAACCCCATACCATCAGCCACTGCTACACGGGCCCCTCTCCTTCTGCTTACACCTATACTGCAGGGGAGAACCTCATGGCCAGCTGACAGAGTAGGCCAAAGGCTAAGTTTGTTTTACAGGTGTGTTGGCTTGGTATGTGGGTACAAGCCTAAAATGGACTGCTCCTACACTATAGTCCTACTCAGGGATGGCTCTGAATGACTGGTAGGAAGAAATCCTCTTAAGGTGAGTGTTTTGAACTGTGTATCTGGTCATCCATTTTGTGAGGAAGGAGAAGTAACCCAAGGAAGGAATATATACACACTCATGGGTAGCGATAAATGGCATGAGCCTAAAGCAGGAAGTGGATGGACGTATGGGAGTGAGAATCCACCTCAAAGGAGGCACTATATAATATAGTTTGAAGGTAAAGTGAAAAAGATTTCCTGATAGATTAGACGTGGTTTGTGGAAGACAACAAGAAGTCAAGGAAGTTTCCAAGATTTTGTGTCTGAAACACACAGACACACACACACACACACACAGTGGTTACTTTGAAATATACCAGAGATAAAAAGTGTTAACAATAGGTATGCTCTCAATTTTCATAGCATTTAATTCACATAATTTTCCTTCTTGCTATATAGTATTCAGAATATGATTTTGATAGCACCACAATATGTATTGTTTTAAACACTGATCTATCATTGAATAAAGCGTTTACCATTTTTTCACCATTATGAATAATACTACAAAAATATATTAATGCATAGAACTTGGCATTAGGTTTAGTTCTCCAAGATGACATCACTGGTGATAAACATTAGGAAATACATCTTGGGTTTCTCTTACACTGACAGTATTGGTTATTAGTTACATGTGTGTGTCTTTGTATGTATATAAATGGCAAATATTATATATAACATAAAATATAACATTACATATATTATATATAATATTTATGTATAATATATTTTATATATTTTATTATAAAATACATTAAAATATAGATTTTATATTGTATTTATATAAAATATAATATATATAAAATATATATAAGCATAAAATATTTTCAAATCTGATAGGGATACATTATCTTACTTAAAAATGTCTTCGTTTGTTTGATTATTATTAGACAAAAATCTTTGTCCATATACTTGATAATTACTTAGTATTTCCTCTTTGTAAACAGTCTGTTCTGGTCTTTTTCCATTTTACTTCTGAATTCTTGGTATTTTTCTTATTGATTTGTATAACTTTTCTATATTAATAAAGACTTTGTCAGTTTGTCACATTTGCTGGAAATCCTTTTGGCAGCTTTTTTTGAAATAGACTTTTTATAGCCTTTTGTTGATATATATGCTTTGTGATTGCTTCTTTATTTCTAAATTTAAAACTGTATCCACATGTCAGAAATATTTTTCAATAGCTTATTCCACTTTCTCCTAGTTATCTATGCTCTCATCTTAATACTGAATTCTTTTTGCCTCCTGAAATATCTCTTCCTGTGTATAATGGCAAATATCAACTTCACCATTATATATAAGGAAAGTCAGGTAGAAAGACAGCGTAAATGTCTTACCCAAGCCCTCCTCTGCCTTCCCCCTACCTTACCCCTCCACTTAGTTGGCAAGAGGAAAAACTCAAAATAGAAGCCACCTGCAATGCTAGCAAGACCTCAAACAATAATAATTCACATAGGAAATGTTAGACCTGGTGTTTTTTAGTTGATCAATCAATAATTATATATTATAAGACAGTAAAAAAGGGGAAAGCTTCCTAAATGCAGGCAATTAAATACTGTAATCCTATTGCTATTAGCTCCAATAATGCATCACCTCTTGTCCTTTCCATATTCAGGTCATTGTGCTTATCAAATGCACCTACATTTCCAGTGGGTTCTATGATTCTAATATGATTATTGGCTAAATTAAAAAATATTTACTATTCAGTGTTCAGTTTACTCTTTATACCAATTTTCGTCAAAAGAGAGAAAGTGAAGACTCGGAAGAACTGAATAATCAATTCAATAATACTTTAATGGGGGAGAAATGAATAAATCAATGGGAGAGAGAAAGGAGAGGATAAGCTGTGATATTTTTTAATATCCTGGATGTGAAATAGCATTTATCACACCATTATCAGCACAATTTGTAGTTACTCAAATGGAGTCTTATTTGCTTGAGAAGAACCAGCAGGTTCGCTAACAGCTGCTGAGACTCCTATCTATTTTTTCTTTGAAGACTTTAAATTCAACTTCATGTTCTCTGCCAAGACTTCAATGCGTTGGAGGACAAACAAGTAAAATCTTGGGATGGCAGGATGCTTTAGAGAGAAAAATGGTTGACCAATCCACGTATTAGACCCTTTGCCCATATTACTATACTGATAGAAATGAGGCAGGTTTGAAATGTAAAGGTTTGACCATTTAGGACACTGAAGTCCTATTTCCAGATCCTAGTGTAGAGACTAGAGCACTTGAAAGAAGAGATTTGGGGAATGCCTGTTTACTTTATTCAGTTCAGCATAGCCTGTGATTATTATCTCTTCTTTCTCCATCAGCCCTCCTAAGGAATTTAATTCCAAGACCCAGATGTGGCCTTGCCATAGTGTCCTGTATCACTTTCAAGGCTAAATGGGAAAAAAAAAAAAGTCCACTTCTTCCTACTCTTGTGCACACCACTAATTTCTCCTTTTCCTAATTAATACTAATTAGGATACATCACAGAAAAAAACAGAGCTGTCATTTTTATTCTTTCCATTATTTATCTATATCTCTTTATTTCTCAACATATACTTTTAAAAAGTCAATGTTATTTTTCATGTTGTTAGAGGTTTTAACTCTTAGTGAGGCCTTTAAGACCAAAAGTAGTGTAATTTGGAACACGAGACCTCAAAAATACTAAAACCTTCTAAGAGAAATATTCAAACATTGTTTGGCTTACCAAACCAACAACTCAGTCTAACAAATCTTGCAGTTTGTCAAACAATAATTTAAAATGACACATAAATTCACTTTACTATTTTAAGACTGACAGGTCATTTGAAATAAATTGCCCTATTGAAAATACATTGATCTAAATTATTGGCTCACTTGTGTGTGATACTTACTATTAAATCAAAATTGATACAGTCATATGATCAATGTATTTAAGTGTTTCAGAATGGAGAATAATGTGTCCTCAAAATGAAATAAAACAATAATAGATCTCTCTATTTACCAAATTTTAAATAATTCAGTAGGGTAATGTCAAACAAATTTTAATCCTTAAAAGTATAGAATTTTATATTCATTTTCCAAAGGAAGTTATTTTTATAGCACTCACACATTTTGGTGCAACTGTTTTTATAAACAATTTTGTTCTCTTAATCGTATTAGTAGTGTGATTACCATACTAAATATCTTCACCTAGAACTTTGACTATTTCCATCAAGTTTTAAGTTCTGATATAAATCAAGCACAAACAAACTTTTTTCTCTTTAAACTAAAAAGCTACTAATATACTACCTTCTAGGAAAATGCTTTGGACTTCAGAAGACTTTGAAAGCTATAAGGTCATTTTGGTAAAAATAGAAATATATTTTTATAGCATGTGAACATGCCAAAATAGATTTTATATATTTGTAATGAAGAACATAGGATCGATATGAGATGTTTATTTTCTTCAGCATATTATGAGAGTAAGAAGGTGTTCTTTTTTCTCTAGGAAAGATGCAAGTGGAAGTGAATTGAAAATACATTGGAAATGTTCAAATCAGACATATGGAGACTTGATTGTTAATAAAATGTCTACTTGGGTATTTGTTGTGAAGGTGTTATAAACACAAATGCTTCTTAGAGTACTGATGTTAAATCCTCCCCAACGCAATAGAAATGAATGTGTCCTGTATGCCTAGAATTTAATACATACACATGTATGCACACACACACACATACTCAGGCAAACACACACACTCACACACACACAATTCATTGTCATAGCTTGAGATATAATTTTTGACTTTGAAAAATTTCCATGATATATAAATTAAGATTGGACACTTTATTCTCTAATTCATTGGGAGGAATTCCATGTCAAACTTGTTCTTGCGTAGACTCATAGTCAGTAATGTAGAAGTCTACTCGTGACAAATATGATGAAAATAAAAGTAAATGTCAGTATGCATTGCATTCTCAGTATGTGCCAGGCACATTATATGTCTTATTTTATTTGATCTCCAGAATATTCCTATAAGGTAGGTTAGAGTATTATACTGGGTTGTTTGTTGCCCCCCCAAACATATTTATATTCTAATTCCTGGAACCTGTGAATATTGTCTTATATGGTACAAGATTGAATATTACCTTATTTGGAAAAAAGGTTATTTGTAGATGTAATTGGATTAAAGATCTTGAGATGAGACAATCATCCTGGATTATCCAGGTGGGCCCTAAATCCAATGACAAGAGTTCTTTTAAGAGAAAGGTGGAGGGAGATTTAACCTAGACAGAAGAGGAGAAGACACAGGAGAGAAGGTCATGTGAAGATGGAGGCAAAGATTGAAGTTATGCAGCCACAAGCCAAGGAACACCTGGAGCCATCAGAAGCTGGAAGAGGCCAGGAAGGATTCTCCCCCAGAGCCTTTGGAGGGAGTAGACTCTGTTGGCATCTTGGTTTTGGACTTCTGTCTTCCAGAACTATAAGGGAATAAATTTCTATTTAAGCCACCTACTTTGTGTCAATTTTCTGGGGTAGCTACGGGAAGCTACTGTAAGTATCAATCCCGTTCAATAGATAGGGAAACTGACAGAGATGTAAAACTAATTATCAGAGGTCATGGAGTCAGGGAGAGGCAAAGATGGGGCTGGAAACTGGGCGTGTGCGATTCCAAAGACCTTGTACTCAGCCACTTTGCAGGTAAAGACATGCCATCTTGATTATTCATTTTTGCTTCTTGCCTAATGTGGGTAAGGGTTAAGTAATGGTATAACTAGTTCCGGGGGTAAAGCCAGATGTGAGGAAGGAAGACGATAAATATTGCCCAGTTTGGAACATCTAATCATCCAGCACTATTTATGAGACTGACAAAGAACATCTTGTGGGGTCTCTTGAAAGATATGTCCAGGTACTCCAAACTGTGGTAGCAACTCCATCCTGCATTCCAACCCACATACGTGTATACATTTGCCATCTGAATCCCACCTTAGAATTTACTTAGCTCTGTTCAAAAAGAGTAATTGTGAAGATGAGTAACTGGTGATCAAGGGTCACTGTGTCCCTATGGGCATGTAGAAGTTTGCAACTATGTTAGAAACATGTCATATTAACTAAGTAAAACTTGCATGCTTTTTCCCTCATTTTATATAAGTCTTATAATTGATCAGAAGTTTCCATCAAAGAAATATTCCCAAATGAAAGAACTCATATCCTGAGTACTCTCTTCTCATCACTTCTAATGCTTTGCTGTTAGGTTTCCAACTTTCCAGATACCACAGATGTTAGGGTTCTTCTGGCTCAACCAGACCCAAGCCTGCCTAGTTTCCAACCTTTGCATTTAGCTCTCACAAGGACTTGCCATGGGGTGATCTAGACAATTTTAGCCTTGAAACTTTTTTCTAGCCTCAAGAGATTTTTTGGACACATTGAAAATCTCAGTAAGTCATTTTAAACCTTCTTTTCAAACAAGCCTGCACTGGAGCCTACACTGCCTTTCCAGCCACTTCACTTCTGGCCCACTATAGGAACACCCAGCAGACTCAATGGGTGGCATTGACAACTCCCTCCCTTCAGACAGAAAATAGCAACCACGTGTATCCTCTAAGATGATGCAGATAGCCTTTTACCAGCCTCTGCCCTACTGGATTTCTTAGCTATAATCTCGATTCTGCAAATGTTTTTCCAATTGATTTCATACCCAGAAATTATTCCCCTTGCTAGTTCCTTTAAACTGACTACTTAACTCATCTTGAAGATACATCTTACTTTTGATTTAGTTTATCTCCAATTTACTTCTTTGTAGACCACTCCTCAGTTCCATGCCCTGATATCCACAGACTCTTATCCCCGACTCTAACTCCAAGATATCACTTTTAAGTTACAACTACCACCCAGCCTTATCTCCTTCCAAAGGAAGGCACTCTTGCAGCATTTTATCAATATGGGGCAAGAAGAAGAAGAATGGAAAGTAACCCTTGAAATAGAATTTCCCTTTTTTTGTGTGTGAGGAAGATCGGCCCTGAGTTAACATCTGCCAATCCTCCTCTTTTTTTTTTTTTTTTTTTGCTGAGGAAGACTGGTCCTGGGCTAACATTCATGCCCATCTTCCTCCACTTTATATGGGATGCCGCCACAGCATGGCTTGACAAGTGGTGTGTTGGTGCACGCCTGGGATCCCAACCAGCGAACCCCAGGCCGCCGCAGCAGAGTGTGCACACTTAAGAACTTGTGCCACCAGGCTGGCCCCAAATTTCCTTTTTTATTTCTCTCACCTAAAGCCCAAGCCTCCAGGGAAGTACCCCCTTGTAAATCATTTATGTTTTCTTTTTGCCCTAATATATAGCAGAGCCTGATCTAAGAATAGAATAAGAAAAAGTATGATGCAGCCCCTAAGTAAAACATTTTTATCAGGCATCACAATTTACATACTTTACTTACTTACATTATATATATATGAATTATATATGCGTGTGTATGTATATTAGTTTAATAAAATATAATGTATAAGCATATTAAACATAGATATAATTCATGTGTATAATAGTTACAAAATATCTTGCAAGGATTTGAGTGCAAGTAGTTTATTTTTTTGGTTATCCCAGAGTATGATGAGAAAGTGAGAAAACGGGATATGGAAGAGAGGAAAGTCAATAAAAGAGCATTAAATTAATGAGAAGAATAACAAGATGGATAACTGGGTTTAATCCTGATGGTTACACTCTGATAGACCGTGTAAAAGCACCTCAGATTAGTTTCAAGAAAAGTGCATTATTCCTGCCCCGTCATTCGTTGAGGTTTATCTTGGGAGCGTTAACTCTCTGACACTTGTAGCCTGCTCAATTTACAGGTAAAACATGCACCTGTGGTCAGAGAAAACTCTCAGGTCGAGGGATGCAAGCCTTCGAGGTAAGAAGTAATCAGTGTGTATGGGAATTACCACCTAGGCTGTGTGACCTATGAGATGGGCAACACTATTTTGATTTATTCTGTTTTCTTTCTGCTCTTAAACAAATTGTTATACATAACCCCTAGAGTGCATAGGTCTGAAGACCATAACAAAAGTTTCAAAGATACCAGTGGGCAAAGAATGACTTTTAGTAATCTCCATATTCACTTTTGCTGGGCCCAGCACTATTCAGTTCTTATTATAGATGCTCAACCAGTTCAATTTGGTACCCAGATGGAATGTCTCATGTTTAAACAGGGATATTCTTTTTAGTAAGTCATAACTTAATTCACTCAAATCCCTTGGCTTGGGGTCTGGCATCACTATGGAATTAGCTTTCATTCATTTTCAATTTAAATTAATTTTCAATAGAAAACCAATGGCATTTGGAGACTAGAAACCCAAAGAATATGTTTCCAAAGTTTCTATTTAAGTCTTTTGAAAGACTGTGTAATTGAATGCATTAACGTTTTAACAGTCTGCATTGCATACCAAAGCCCTCTATAATCAAGTGGCTGGTGAATAAATTCTTGGCACTCCCATCTAGCTTACTGTAACAAATAGAAAAGACGTCTTTCTGGAATAAATCTTGACCACTCAAGCTAATGGGAATCCAGTTAGGTTTTTGCCAACCTCAGGAAACATCCATTATCAATAGATGCTGGGAAAATTATATTAGAAATAAGTGTTTTAAGAGAGAAAATATAAAGTGCCTCAAAGTTGACAGAAAACAGAATCTGTGATGGCATTATGATTGATTTTGGAGAGAAATAGCTGTGGATGCTTAAATATATGAATTGCTTTAAAATATTTCAAGCTTGTAAGAGGGGATGTTATTGACCTAAAAGATAACTAAAGTATGTTTAGTACCTTGTGATTAATATATAAATACATATTAAGAGATTGTTTAAAATTCATATTATTGATCTAATTGCTTTCAGTAGCTCCAAGAGAGTCATTGAACATTCTGTAAATAATATATCTGGTAAAGATTGGGTCAGTGTTCACAAATTTGTGGAGGCACTTCTGGATTTGATTCTGAAAGTAATTGGAATGTTACATAAAAGAAAAAAAAATAACCTAGGGATAACAGCCGACTATAAGCACCCATGTTTTGTTTGACTAAACACTTTTGATGGGGAGTTTTCTATGCAATACTGAGATCAGCTGTTAAACTATCCAAGATAGATAAGAGAATGTTACAAATTTAAGACAATATTTCACTTAGTCTCTTTGGATTGTGAGGGGGTGGATTTAGGATCAGATCCTTAGCTTTGTTCATGTTTTATTTTTAATCCTCTAATCTGAACAGAGGAGAAAATGGATGTCTTAGTTTTGAATACTCAACTTAAATTATTTAGGAATTGCTCCTCCAAAGGAAATGCTAGAATACATTTTCAATTTATTAAAAGTTTCTTAAGTACTGTGAGTAATTTGCAACTTCATCTCAGGGCAGGATCAGTTTAAGGAAGAAGAAGGAATAGATGTTTCAGACCCCCAAAGAGATTACAGAATTTAGACCACAATTTTCCCACAATTTAATTTCAAAGACTAGTGAGTGTTTTCAACCTTTGAAAATAAATTCATGAATTGTAATTCCATTCCCCTATTCCACCTGCCATAAATATGGAAACAAATTAAGCCAAAGTTCTGCCACATGATCCTGTGTATAAAATGGCAATTGGATTTATAAAAGGAAACAACTTCAAGAGGAATGTGTGTCAACCAACATGACTCCTGGTTTGTAACCTTGAATTATAAGCACATCATAATAGCATACCACGTGACGGTTGTAAATTAAACCTGGAAAAGATGGTTTCCCCAGCATCCTATATGGGAATAGTGTCTGTCTTTATTAGTAGTGACAGAAACCAACTGCAGGAAATCTTTAAATCTATTTCTACTTAAGAACACTTGCTTCCTCAAAAAAAAACAAAAAAAGGGGGGGGCAGCCCGGAGGCATGGCGGTTAAGTTCGCATGCTCCACTTCTGGGGCCTGGGGTTCGCAGGTTCGGATCCTGGGCATGGACCGTGACACCACTTGTCAAGCCATGCTGTGGTGGCATCCCATATAAAGTGGAGGAAGATGGGCATGGATGTTAGCCCAGGGCCAGTCTTCCTCAGCGAAAAAAGTAGGATTGGAGACAGATGTTAGATCAGGGCTAATCTTCCTCACAAAAAAAAAAAAAAGAAAGAAAGAAAAGAAAAAGTTTGACACTAGTTCATAGCTAGCTAATTAAAAACTTAACTGTGGGGGCCGGCCCTGTGGTGCAAGCAGTTAAGTGCGGGCGCTCACCTGCAGCGGCCTGGGGTTCACTGGTTCAGATCCCAGGTGCACACCAATGCACTGCTTGGCAAGCCATGCTGTGGCAGCGTCCCATATAAAGTGGAGGAAGATGGGCATGATGTTAGCCCAGGGCCAGTCTTCCTCAGCAACAAAAGAGGAGGATTGGCAGATGTTAGCACAGGGCTGATCTTCCGCACAAAAAAAACAAAAAACAAAAAAAAACAACTTAACTGTGACTTTCCCCTTAAGCCTTAGGCATTGGGCAAATCACTTCCCCTCTCTCAGATTTCAGAGGTATAATGAGAAGTTTGTATTAAGTCAGGGATGAAAACCAGGTGTTTTTTGTTTGTTTTGTCTTGTTTTGTTTTCTTAATTGCAGTCTCTCTGATCTGTTGACTAGAGAGGCTGCCCGCATAATTTTGAGGCTACATCCAAGCACACCCAGAAAGAGTGAAATGATGTCATGTCAATGACATGGATGTGATATTTAAGTCTCATCCTTTCCTGAAGTCTATAACTCTCTGTTGGTAATCAACAAAGTTCCTTTGTTAGGAGTTTCATTTTTTAAAATCAAAACAGCCTTAATTTTAACAAATCATATACCTCTATTAAATAATTTTCTCAGAGCAAATTTGTTTTGAATATTAGCCCATGATCAGAAACAATAGATTGGGTGACTGTAAAGCTCTGTGATTTGCTGGGAAGTTGGGGCACGGATCATACAAAATTGAAGGGTATTTGATGCCTCTATTAACACCAATTTTTCCATCTGTAACCTTCGTAATACCTTAGTTCTATGATAAATTCAGGAAGAATAAAATCTTGAATAGATTATAATAGTTACATTAGTGAAAATCAATTTCAGGGATAATTAGTAACAACTCAATACTCCGTAATAGCAGCTGACAGCCAGTTATACAACAGCAACAGAAACCTGTCCACTGTATTACTGTGGTCAAGTTCATGTTCTCTCACGTCAGATTGCCCTGGTTCAAATATGGTCTACCACTTACTAGTTGCAACACTTGGGGCAAAATTCTAATAAGCCAAAATAAGGATTATGATAACGCTTACTTTATCAGATTATTGCCCAGACAAAATGGATTAATCTCTGTAAAACATTTAGGAAAGTTCCTGTCAAAGAGTATGAAGCCTTAAATATTAGATGCTGTTAATGTTATTATTTGTGTTATTAGTAAGAATATCAGTAGGGATAATTTAGATTTTCCTGATAATGGAGTATAGATACTAAAAATAAGAGAGAGAGGGAGAGAGAGAGCGTGTGTTAAAATGTTGATGGTGGGTGAAAGACATAGCATTGTTCTTTGTGCTATTCTCTTTCTTGTAACTTTTCTGCAAGTTTGATACTATTTTCAAATAAAAAATTAAAAAGAAGTGCAGATGAAAATAATTAGTAAGAGCAATTTTGGCCCTAAGATCAAAATATTATTTCTATCACCATTAAAAATACTATCACATTGGATATGTTAATTAGCTTGATTGTGGTGATCATTTCATAACGTATATACATATCAAAACATCAAATTGTACCCCTTAAATATATACAATTCCTATGTGCCAATTATACATCAGTAAAGCTGAAAAAAATAGTATCACCCAACATTTAATGAGAATTTCCAACGTGTCAGGCACCATGCTAATCATGTTATATTCGTATTCTCTATCTCACATAATGCTCACAACAACTTACAATGTATTGACTGTTCCTGTTTTCAAAAAGAGTATCTGAATATAAAGTTGGCAAACCTTGCACAGTGAAGCTCCAAATACATATGCAGTACAATTTTGCACAAACCTGTTGGCTTAGACCCATTGGGGTGATATCTAAAGTAAGAAAGAAGTCTGAAACATAGTAGGCTAGATTTGAAATCTACTAGATTTGCTTCTGAATTCCAGCTTTGCCATTAACTGGTTTTGTGACATTACCCAAATCTTTTCTCTGAACCTCAGTTTCTTCCTCTATAAAAACAGAAATTATCTACTTTGTAGCTTTCAAGGATTAACGATTTTAAGTACCAATAATTTTTTTCAAAATAATTGGCACAAAATAAGGGCTTAACAAATAACAGTCATTGTCACCCTATGTCAAGAGATAGTGTCAAAATTAATAAAACCACCTCTTACTTATCTTATTAATTGTATATGTTTTTAGAAATAGAAAGTCATAAAATCTGGGGGGTGATATATATATATATATACTTCCATAAATATATGTAAGACAAATCTGTATATATCATTCAAGAATAGATTTAGATACAAGTATCATTCTGAGAGGATCAAAATCTTGCCTCCTTTATTCATTTTTTAAAGTATATTTTTCATAGAGCATATAAAATGAGCATTTAGGCAGAACTTGGTACAATCTTTAAGGGGTAACAGAAGCTGTAAAATTTATGAGATGATTTGACATCACTGTTCCTGTGAAAATTCATTGTGTTGCTCTTGGAGGATAAAATAAGTTTGAGAGGAATTTTACCTTAATTACCCCAATTGTTTCTGGTTTCCTTCTGGAAAACCCCTAGTCAACCTCTTTTATGTGAGACTTCAGTGAGGACTTGGTAAATTATTCAAGTTTTTTCAAGCCAAAGCTCTTAATTCCATTAGTCTAAATCTAATCCAAAGCGTAAACATTTCCTGATTTTTTTCATTTAAAGATATTCAGGTATTGTTTCTCTTGCCCGGTCAGATGTGGTGTTTGAAAAGATGCGGCTAAGACCGATGTCGAAGAGCGTACTGCCTATGTTTTCTTCTAGAAGTTTCACAGTTTCAGGTCTTACATTCAAGTCTTTAATCCATTTGGAGTTAATTTTTGTGTATGGTGTAAGGTAAGGATCTACTTTCATTTTTCTGCATATGGCTATCCAGTTTTCCCAACACCATTTCTCCAAAGAAGATATACAGATGGCCAACAGACACATGAAAAGATGTTCAAAATCACTAACTATCAGGGAAATGCAAATCAAAACTACAATGAGATATCACCTCACGCCCGTCAGAGTGGCTATAATTAACAAGACAGGAAACAACATGTGTTGGAGAGGATGTGGAGAGAAGGGAACTCTCATACACTGCTGGTGGGAGTGCAAACTGGTGCAGCCACTATGGAAAACAGTATGGAGATTCCTCAAAAAATCAAGGATAGAACTACCATATGATCCAGCTATTCCACTGTTGGGTATTTATCCAAAGAATTGAAAACACCAATTTGCAAAGGTACATGCACCCCTGTGTTCATTGCAGCCTTATTCACAATAGCCAAGACTTGGAAGCAACCTAAGTGCCCATCAAGGGACGAATGGATAAAGAAGCTGTGGTATATATACACAATGGAATACTACTCAGCCATAAGAAACGACGAAATCCAGCCATTTGTGACAACATGGGTGGACATTGAGGGTATAATGCAAAGTGAAATAAGTCAGAGGGAGAAGGCCAAATACCGTATGATTTCCTTCATTAAGTAGTAGATAATAACAACAATAAACAAACACATAGGGACAGAGATTGGATTGGTGGTTACTAGAGGGGAAGGGGGGAGGGAGGAGGGTGAAAGGGATAATTGGGTACATGTGTGTGGTGATGGCTTGTAATTAGTATTTTGGTGGTGAACATGATGTAGTCCATGCAAAAATAGAAGTACAATGATGTACACCTGAAATTTTTGCAATGTTATAAACCAATGTTACTGCAATAAACAAAAAATTAAAAAAAAAAAAAAAAAGATATTCAGGTAAGAACCTTTAAAATAAAAATCTCAGTTGGAAGGTATCCTATGGAGGGAGAACCACCTCCTGTATAAATTTGATTGCATCCAAGCAATTCACTAGTATCTCTGGTTTCCAGAATCTCTCTGGTACAGTTATCATGAAGCTAACAGACATGTTAAGTATAAAACTCTTCCTAATCAGGCGTAATTCCTAGGTGATCATTGTCAGTGGATTTGATGCCTGCATCGATATTAATTGCACAAATTTCAGGCAGGATTAGGCAGAATACAAGAAAAAAATCAGACAGACCAGGAGGAAAAGGTTTCTTAAGCTATTTTAGCAGCTTAGAAGTAAATCATAAAATGTCAAGCTACACAAATTGGCTCCGATAAATATGATTTTTTCCTGAATTAGTTTGCTAAGCTTTTATCCTTTCTGAACACTTTCAGTCAATCCTAAATACTTTAAATGCCAAGCTTAATATTAAACAGCTATGCTTCAGCACATATAGAAGATTGAAAGCAGCAGTTATTCTAGATGAGAATGAGTTATTTTATCTTCATTTAGACCCAAAAACGAAAGAAAATAACCATTGTGCAAAAAGATTGTAAACAGATGAATACTTCCAAAGAAGTCAGGTTGTAGCTACCAAATGGGAAAATGCAAATTACAAAAAAATGTATAATTGTTTCAACCAAGTTACGTCTACAGGATAGGCCCCCCTCTCACTCCCTTGGAGTTAATATGACTGCATTCCTGTGAGGGAATCTATGGTTCTAATTGTAATTTAATTTTACATTCTTATTTAAGGGGATTTAGATTTGACAATGACTATAAAAATTGCATACCAGCTGTCACTTGGCTTCTATTCCAGTGCAGTCTTTGCTCAATGCACATGAGTAAGTCCCAATAATGCTGAGGGAACTTGTGCAAGGAAGGATATTTTGCATTTGTTGAACTTCTATTGGAAATACTATATTCTTTATTAAAATAAAAAATCACACATAAGCATTATCCATTTTCCAAGTTTCTCAAAGAAAGTTTTTTATGTCGTTTGATTCCCAAACTGTGATTTTTAAAATGATTAGATAAGAATCACATGGGACCTTAGAAAGGGCACTAATTTGGAATTCAGGAGACAAGAGTTTAAGATACAGCACTTACAGTTATTAACTGTGTGACTTTGGGCAAATCAGGAAATGTTTCCGGGATTTGTTTACTGCAATTTACACTAGCTTGATTTGGATTAGATTTCCTGAGATCAGGGACCATGTGATGTTTACTGCTCTATTTATAGTGCTTGATGCAATATTGGTGAATGAAATGTTTCTTGAATGAATGAATGAATGTTGACACCACAATTTATTGGAACGATTCATTATTTTTCCCAAGCTGAAAAGGAATATGTAGGATATCATAAAACTGCAGTCTGCCTCTTATTAAAGGACACTCTCAATTTATTTTATTGGCATAGAATACAGCTTAAGGCAGAAATTCAAACCTTGTGTGAAAATATGAAGAAATCAAATGGGTTATTCTTTGTTTAATGTTCATAGAAGTCTACCAAATGGTGCTGTTTGTAATCAAACAGCTGCTGTTTTATTCCCAATGACAATTTAATGTTTCAATCGTTTGTTAGGAAAGGGCTCATTCATTGCTTAGTTCCATAGTTTTCCAGAACTTGTGTCAATATGTATCAGTAAAGTGAAAAATCAGGGAACCCTGGTTGTCTTACCACTGAAGTCTGAGTTCCTAAAAGGTCTGGGTCACTCTAGACTCCCACTCTTAGCTTGAGGCCTGGGACCCAGCAGATACTAGATAACATTTGCCAGTTGAGTAAATACCATAAAGATGAAGGAATTTAAAAAAATAATAATGTTACATTTTTAAAAAATCATGAAATCACTAACAAATATTTACTATTGATAACAGAATTTAAAAAATTTTCAAGTTAGTGAAAAGCATGGAAGAATGGTGACCATTATCTGGTTATAAATTGCTCACCAAGGTAATATAATATAGTTGAAAGTCTAATAATTCCAAATTTATTTCCACATTACTGAATATAATCTCTTCACTTACCACTTTAAAGAATTATACAATTTGTCACTGATTAAGTTTAAAGGCATCTAAATTCCCCTATCTGTAAAAATCAGGAAATTAAAGGAAATTGGCTAAGATCACCAGGCAAGTCAGTGTTAAAGGTGAATTTTGGACACAGGTCTTCTAATTTTTGGCTCTATTTTACTCGATTATTAGAACCTATTCTGCAAACATTTCCATAAAATATCTGGGAGAAAGTCAGTACCCTCTGTGAGACTTTTAAACATAAAGTCCCTTCCTGAACTAAAATATCAAACGTCTAATAATTTGCTCTATTTTAGAAGAAACTGAGATTTTTCTAGGCAAACACATGTCATTTTATCAGTGGGGAAATTATTTAAACTAAGGATTGGATTTTTTTCTTCATAGCTCCTTCCTTGTCTTGATTTGGATATAATGTAAATATCATATGTAACTTTAATGAAATGATTTAGAAGAGTGTTTTTTTAAATAATTTAATCCAAATAATTTGCTCAGCAGAAATTGAAAATGAAGTTTGTTTCTCTGAGTTATGTGAGCTATATTATCCTTATTGAGTGATGGTTAGCAATGTTTTTAAAACGCTCAGCTACTCAGCTATTGATGGTTTCATCGAGAGCAGAATTATTTAATAAACTTCACAATTCTCCACCTCATTGTTAGAATTGTTTTCCCTGAAGCATTTCGCAAGGTAAAACCAGCTCGCATCCTCATTATTCTCCAGCTCAGCTTATTACTGTAAGAAAGTAAATATTATGGAATTGGAAAAGGGAACTGAAAATAAACAGTGAGAAAAATATTTGTTTCTCCAGATGTTTTAGAAACACAACTTTTTCCCATGTTTCTCCATTAAACACTTAAAATCTGGCATTCTCTAAGTCAACAAATGCCTACTATGGATTAGGATAAAAAGGCAAGTGAAATATAGGTATGCTAGATTTGAACTTGTTAAAATGATATTATTTCTGGTTTTTGAGAGAACCAGTGTCCCGCATCTCTCAGGATGGAGGCTGGCCTCTCCAAATAGTGAGGGGTCATGGGCCAGTTTCCCTGGGCAGCATTTACAGCAGTGTATGCCTTCATGCATGAAGAAGAGATTAAGACAATGGAGTAAGCAAAGCCAAAGTTTATAAGGGAAAGACAATGTCCACATGTGAGGGTCATTTAGGGTGACAAACCATCTTATTTTGCTTAATACTGATGGAGTTCTCTGGATGCAGAAGTTTCAGTGATAAAACCAGGACAGTCTCAGGCAAGCTATGCAGAATACAGGACTTTTAGTACTAAAAGTAGGAAAGTCCCAGAGCAAACTGGGATGAGCTGATCATCTTATAATACTAAGTCAAGAAGTGCCAGAGGTGATATAAAGTTGAAAATCGCAGATGCAAAAATCTGGATACTGTGGGCCACAGTATAATCAAGTAATGAAAAGGGTGTAGGATGAGATGATGGTTTTGAGTTAACTAGCCCATCACTGGCTGATTTACTGTCTAGTTACATGCACTGGGAAATAAGAGGATGAATCAGGATGTAGCGATATATTTGAATTCCTAACCTCACCCTACCAGCTATTAGCTTTGTAGTTTAGGGCAAGTAACTTCATTTTCTTAGCCTCAGATTGCCATCGAGGAAATGGGGCTAATAGTTCTACCTTGCAGATTTTTTGTGAGTCTTAAATCAGATTTTTTAAAATGGACAACACAATATACAGCACTGTTATTATTGCTATTCTTATTTATCTGTCTTAAAGGGCTAGGAAGTAGAACAGAAAAGAGAAAGGACATCGATATGTCATTATATCTAGGCTTTCTGTAAAATTGTCAACTTTCCTTTTTTTTTTACTTAGTTTAAGTTTTTTGATGATTTACATAATTCTTAAATTAATATAGCAGTGAATGTCTTCAGAGATCTTCTTAAAATATCTATTAAAATATTCAGATATCTTAATATTATTATGCAAATAAAATGAAAAGGTAAATGCTGCAGAGTATACAGAGCTTTATGAGAAACTAGAGATGGCAATTAAATATAGATATTCAATTTGGAAATTTCAATCCATTATATACTGCAGAAGATACCCATCTTCCTCTTGGAGCCTTTCAGATTTTAGAGACAGAACGCAAGCATTGATGTTTCAAGCTTTTTCAAATATATTCTACCAATTAAAGCAGGAAAGCAGTAGATAATTGACTGCTTTTTGACCTTTGAGAACTAATTTAGGGGATAAATATGGCTGCCTATTAAAGTATCAAGTCCAAAATAATCGCTGTAAAACAGTGCCTTAAAATTCTCTATTTTCAAAAGTTGAAAAAGAAAATCTTGCTGGTAATTATAGGGGAGATGAATTTTTTTAAGAGATAAAAGGGGATTGAGAGATTGTTTTGTCCATTTTCTTTTACTTTATAGTTGGGGCAAATGAAGCACAGACTGGAGAACTGTCATATCCCACATCACTTAGGAATTTTCTCTGAGTTTCAGGACCTAAATCAAGTGAGTGAATAAAAAATAGTAGTTAAAAATAGTAGTTCACTTTCAGTATTGTGACAGATACTATCTTTTATTTTATTTTTTTTAAATACTATATTGAATTGGATTACTTTGACTAGAATGTAGATGATAAATAAATAAATGGGAGATCTACTTAGAATGGAAAAGATAAATGTTTGGTTTATTCTAATGTTTCTTAGTATGAATCACAATAATTCCTTGTTATTTATTTGTTTCCCTTCACATATCATCTGCAGTTAGCAGAGAAAATTATCTTTGGATTTACAAAGATGATTCTCGGTTCGAAGCTGAAATTTCCCAGTGGGAAACAGTATCACATAACCTACCTAACTAGGAAATATTATTTTCAGCAAAGACTTGAGGCTCATAAAGAAAGTATATTGTGTGTGTGTGTGTGTGTGTGTGTGTGCGTGTGTGTGTTCTTGTAAGGGGAGATACATTCCAGCAAGAGGTTACTATTAGCACCCCACTAGTAAGGAGGTGGTTGCTAATTGTTTTTCAGATAACTACCAATTTGACTTGGAAGAGCTGCTTGAAGGAATACAGTATTGCAGTGTTGATATAAGGAAAACATGAGCCACTGAATGGTAAATGAAAACAAAACAAAATAAAACAACCCCCCCCAATAACTGAGAAATTGAGAATTTATCACAAACAATAAACAGTTGTAAGAGATATTGAAATTACTCATCAGACTGAACTGACTCAATGATTGGTACTTCAAAGAAAAAGACAAAAATAATCCCAACATCTTTACTTCTAAAATCTTCCATGGAAGGGTCAGAGTTTATGGTAAGAGAGAAAAATTCAGTCAAATCTGTAAATCCTGTTAATTCTGCTGTCCCCATATATCTGTGCACTCATTTCCATTCTCTTTGCCATTACTAATTCTCATTATCACTCTACTGCTCTGTAAAATATACTGCTACTCTTCTATTCTACTGTTGGGTGATTCAGAAAAAAATTTAAAGCAATAATTAACTTCAGGCCTATACTGCACACAGCAGTGTGACAGATGTTTTGAAGTACAAAAGATGCCCCATGAGCCTCATGACCTTTTCCAATTAATTCCTACTCTGCTTTCCCTGCTCACCCCCTCACACATACTTACCTATACTCAATTCCAGCCACTGTACATTCTCAGACCCACAAAACCTGTCTCTGTGCTTTGTTTATGCCAGTTCCCCAACTTAACAACTGTCTCTACACTTATCAATTTAACCCTTAAGTCACAACTCAACCATCACTTTTTCTATACGTACGTATTGCTCCTTGTGATAGACGTCCATTGATTTTTATAACTCTGCTATAACACCCTTTGTAATATTCCTAATATAATAGTTAAGCCTGAACATGTTGATCTTCTCAGGCTGTGAGTTCCTTGGGGATTATGACCATAGTCATAAACCTGGCTTCAGGATGTTTCATAGTATTTGACATAGACTTAGGTTTAATACATATTTCTTGACTTGAAATGTTAGTTAAGCAGACTTAAGCAAACCTCCCAGTGTAGGTAGGGGAAACATAAGGCATTTGAAAATACATATTCCGAGAAGGTTTTGCACCAAGAATGTTGTCCTAATTTTGAATACAAATGGATAAGAATCATACTTCACTTTAGCATTTCTGTGAACACAAATTAAATCTATTATATAGTTACAAAGTTAAAGCCATTTTTAGAATTACTGAACATTAACATGCTTTGCAGAAAATGTACCTTTTTAATCTTTAAGTAAAATAAAAAATAAGATCCCTCCTGTACTCTGTGTTAAGCAGAGGCATGTGAAGCCATATATGATTTAAAAAAAATATCTTCTATGCAAATGAAGGAGTATTTGAAAAACCTCACTTGATTGTCTGTTAAATAAAGATATGTTTTCCTCTTTCTCTATTAAATATTTTGTCCTTGTAACATTTTTCTGTAAGGCATTAGCTTTCAGCAGTTGTCTCTTATCAAACTAGACAAAGCTTTCAACTTAATTGAATTTGAAAAGTACAAAGATTGAGCTGACTTACCAAAATGTATGTGGTAGCTTTAAACACATAAACAAAATGGATGAAATTGGCATCTTGGCATAAGTGTAGTAGTTGAAGGAAAGGTATAGTAAAAGGACAATTTAATTAAAGATAGAAAAGTAAATAAAAATAAGATTATATACAATGAAATGTATGATAATAAGCTTGACTTTTTTAGATCTTAAAATATGCAGCTATGTAGACAACCTCTAAAACTTTCTAAAATATGTACATCAGGATTCCATCAATGTAGATATAGTTATGTAGAAGCATTTGTTGATACGATAGTCCCCCCTACAACGTTAAAAATCCACATAAGGAAAGAAAAAGTAATTTAATTTACAGGGAAAGAAAAACAATCATCAAGCATGGAACTTGAAATAACCTGATGCCTACACACCTGTTTTGTACTAATTATGCCTTAGCACGTGTGACCTTGGCTAAGTCACTACAAAATTCCTAGACTTCAAAATTGCTTAACAAATGAATCGAATGTCTTTCTTGTCCAAAGTGTCTCTGTTCTCTGCACAGCCAAATTCAGTCCCCATGGAAGTTAATGAAAGGTCTAGGGAGAGAAAGGTCTATAATTTTCTAGGGGCATTTCTTAATGTGAGGAAATTTTTTCTATTCTTTCTCAGCTGGGTAACAATGGAAAAGGGGCAACAACACCTAAATTACATGCTGTCAGACATTCAAGAATAGTATTGAGTTGAACATGTATAAGTAAATACATATATTATATATCATGTATCACATATAATATATACTACATATATAATGTATATATTATAAAGTGGCTGTTGCATTTATATAAAAGTCTTTGTATTGGCATATGTCTTCATTTATCTTAAGTAAACACTTAGGAATGGAATGGCTGGGTTATATGGTAGGTGGATCTTAACTTTTTAAGAAAGTGCAAACTATTTTTCAAAGTGGTTCTATTATTTTACATGATCACCAGTAGCATATGAGAGTTCCAATTGTTCCACATAGTTGCCAGTGCTTGGTATGGTTAGCTTTCTAAATTAACATTCCAAGACAGCCCTGATGCCTAGTGGTTCAAGTTCAGCACTTTCACTGCTTAGGTGACCCGGGTTGGGTTCCTGGTCGTGGAACCACACCACTTGTCTGTCAGTTGCCGTGCTGTGGTGGTGACTCACATAGAAGAACTAGAAGTACCTGCAACTAGAAAATACAACTATGCCCTGGGGCTTTGCAGGGGTGGGAAGAGGAAGATTGTCAACAGATGTTAGCTCAGGGCGAATCTTTCCCAGCAAAAAAATAAAATTAGCATTCCACTGGGTTATGTAATAGTACTTCATTGTAGTTTTAATTTATTTTTTCCTAATGATTAATGATATTGAACATCATTTCATGTGCTTATTTACCATTATTGTATCTTCCTTGTCTGCATTTATTCAAAAGTTTTGCACATTTTAAATGGACTCTTTTGTCTACCTATCATTGAGTCACATGAACTATTTTTATATTCCAGATTTAAGTAGTTTCTTGAATAAATACTTTGAAAATATTTTACCCTGTACTGTGGCTTGCATTTTCATATTTTTAACAGTGCCTTTTAAAGAGGTAAAGTTTTCACTTTTGAAATTCACTTTATCATTATTTTCTTTTTCATTTGTGTGTGTGTTTTTTGGCCCCTCTGTGAAATCTTTGCTTACGCAAATGTCACTAAGATTTTTCCACTATGTTATCTTCTAGAGGTTCTACAACAAGATATGAATGGTCAAGGTTCATATATTTTCATATGGATATACAACCATTCCAGCACCATTTGTTGAAAAGCTTATCATTGTCCTTTATTACCTCGGCATCTTTGTCAAAAATCAATTTACAGTGTATGTTTAAGTCTAGTTCAAGTGTTCTTATTCTATTTCATTGATCATTATGCTTAGCTTTTCAACAATACAAAACTGTCTAGGTCATCGTGGCTCCATAAGTCTTAAAATCAGGCAGTGTATAGTCTTCAACTTTGCTTTTACTTTTCCAAATTGTGTTGGCTGTATTAAGTTTATATTGCTGCGTGACAAATTATCAGAACCTTAGTGGCTTAAAATACTCGTTTCTTATTTCACAGTTTCCCTAGGTCAAAAGTCTAAGCACAGAATGACTGGACTCTCAGGCTGAAATCAACTGGTCTGTTGGAGCTCTGTTCTCATGTGGAGCTCAGAGTTCCTTTCCAAGCTCATTCAGATTTGGCAGAATTTCATCCTTTGAGATTATAGGGCTGAAATCTTTGTTTTCTTGCTGGCTTTCTGGCCAAAGACCACTCTCAGCTCCTGGAGGCCCTCGTCAGATTCTTGCCACATAGCCCCCTCCCTAGACCCTTATATAGTCACATGTTTCAGATCTCTTGCTTCAGGAAGGGTCCAGTCCCTTTGAAGGGCTCACCTGACTAGGTCATGTCCACTCAGGATCATCTCTCTTTTGATTAACTCAAAGTCAACTGATATGGAACCTTCATTACACCTGCAAAATCCCTTTACTTTTGCCATGTGGTGTAATCTAATCCAAAGTATGAAATCTGTCATAGTCACAGGCCCACCCACAATCAAGGATGGAAGATTTTACAAGGCAGATACACCAAAGGTTAGAAATTTGGGGAAGAACTTTAGAATTCTGCCCATGATAGCTATTCTACGTCCTTTCAATTTTCCTGTAAATTCTAGAATCAGATTCCCAGTTTCTACAAAAAATTGTGTTGGGTATTTAGACTTTTGTTGAATCTATAGATCAATTTTAAAAGAATTGATCTGTTAAGAATATTGAGTCTTTGAATTCATTGGCATTCATAAATTACATTCATGGTGTAATTTAATATTTGCATTTCTTTCAATAGTTTTTTTAGTTTTCACTGTAGAGGTTTCACATGTCCTTTGGCAAACTTATTATGTTTTTTGATGTATTTGCCAAATGGCAAACATTTGCAAACATTTCTAAATGATCCCTGGAGTGAAAAAGCATTCACTTTGAATGCATTGTGAACTAATGTTGAATACTGTAGAAGTACTAATATTGCTCAGAGCAGAAGAACAAATAGGAGGGTTTGGAGATTGCTAAAAGCAATAAATTGCCTGCAGTGAACTTTAGGTCATTTTTTTTCCTTTCTTGATGGTCTAGTGTATATTTATTTTTGCTTATACCGATGATGATAAGTCTAGAGAAAATTTGAAAGCATACATCTAAATTTTTATACACACCTCATTTTATATGAGGTCACCTCTTTGGTGTTTAACAAGGTGCCTACTAAGTTGACCAACGTCTGTCTGAGGCTTGACTTAAGGAGGGAGATTTTATTGTGTATATGTGTATGTGTGTGTGTGTATCTATGATAAGGTGATGGTGAGATATTCCAAGTTGATCTTCAATGAGAAAGTATTGGGCCAAATTTAAAGGAGTTCTTTTGTTTGGTAGAGCTGTCCTAGGATGGCTAGCTATACTATTCCAGACACCATTGTGTCAATCATTAACCAGGATCTATAGGTTTAAAACAGAAAGAAATTAGCATATCAGAAAAACAATGACATTGGAATAGGTAAAAACCCAGAAAAAAAGGAGCAGAGATCTAAACCATGTAGACAGAGCCAAGACTTTAGGTTCAGAGCTGATTCAGGAAGTACAGTTGTTAACAGCACTGACCCAGTGGAGGTCTTCCTACTGATGACTTGAATTCTTTGCTTATTTAGAGTTGGGTCTCCTAAGTGCTTGAACCTAGGTAAAAATTGTCATCACAGCAGAAACACACCTGACAACTAAACTATCAATAAAAATAAATCAGCAGAACAAAAAGAGTAATTTTATTCTATTTTTCCTCATCAGTGTTCTTATAGTTTTTTACATTTTTGACACGTTGACTCAGAACAAAAGATAATGGAGATGATAGAAATAGTTAGAGCTGCCTAAGATAAACTAAGGGCAAAAAGAGCAGCAATGGAATTTTAAAGCTGAAATCAGGAAGGAAACAAGGTCAAGACATTGAAAGCATTTAGCTAAGGGGAGAAACCCCTTTAAGCCAGAGCAAGGTTAGTGTGAGCCAGAAGATAGATGTCAGGCTAGGGGACTCGCAAACCAAAACAGGGAAATGTAGCACTTAACGGTCCATAGTCAGACTGAAATCACATACTCTGTACAAAGGATTCTTTTTTTCCTTTAAAGTCTTAGAGTCAGACTTCTATTGTAGTGGAAACTTTATAAAGACCCAGACTATTTACCAGAAACACTTGACTTTTCCCACCTTAAACAATATTAGTGTGGCTTTCACATTAGGTGTTCTTGAAACTACCTTCTCACCCACTTTACAGTAACTTATCATCATGTATCTTGTTAGAATTGATTGACAACAAAGATGTCAATCTTTGTTATGTGAGCATGAATGATTTCCCAGTCTCTCAGTGTACTACCTGTTTGCCATTGGGTAAGTTGTTTGATGTCCCTGAACCTAAGTTGTTTTGTCTATAAAAGCCTACCTCATAGACTCATTGTGAGAATTAAATAAGAGAATACATATCACATTTAGCCTAGCCTTATAGTTTGAACACTCAATAAATGTCAATTATGCTCAAAAACATGTTGTTGTAGTCGATTTTATTTATAGACCAAGAATATGGCAACTTGACCATGTATCAAACAAGATATTGGATCCGGTCATGTATCAAATGAAGTTATATCTGTGAACCAAGTAGTGGAATTTGGAAGCAAAAGCAAAGCACTTGTCTTTCTGGAACTTACATTCCAATGGTGGAGATTGATATTTGACATGTAATTAAAACAGTGTGAAAAATCTGAGTAAAATATGTAAAGGGCCCTATGAGGATTGTAGGGTGGGGAGACCCATTCTAATCTAAAGAATCAAAGAATATCTCTCTGAAAATCACACTTTTGAGTAGAGTATATGATCCTGAAAAGGCAAATTATTCAGAATTTTACTTGCCATATTTTGAAAATATAGAAACTTGCCAATGAGTATGAACTTTGATAAAGGAAGAGTAAACTGTGATAGCAAATCCTACGGAGCTTGGCAGCAGAACAACATAGTTTTGAATCCAGCTCTGCAACCTAGTAGCTGATCTTGATATATTATAAAGCAATGAAGCTTTTAACCCAAGTCTGGCACATGGTAAATCTTTCATAAATGCTTATAGTTGTCGCTTTTTATTGATGAGAAAGAGGAGAAGGATGATGGTGATGATGATGATCTAAGGCATATTATCACACTATTAAGGCTTAGCAGATTGATCCAATGGAGTTGCCTTTAATACATATACTTGAAAGAATAAACAAAAACAGCTCAATTAAAGTGTTCCAAGAAATTTAGAATGCTTACATATTTAGGGAGATTTCATCATCTTAATGGAAAACCAACAAACAACCTGCTCCGAGGTACTGACATAGAATCCAAAAAAATCCTCAAATCAATGAACTCACTCTATGAACCAGTTTTTCTCCATTTTTACTACCTGAACCACCTACATCTATCACATGGAGAGTGTTTTAGGAATACTCATTATCGGATTAGATGCCATACTTTCTTTAAGAAATACATTTTCAGAGAAAGGGACCCAGGAATCCATATACATAATGAATCTTATGGATTATTACCTCCCAGAAGACTTCATACAGATTATCAGAAGGTTAACGTTATTAATATGTTATTGTTGAAAGAAAAGAAAAATATAAAATAAGACTATTACATTTATGTTGACCAAATAATTGAATGTGGTTATTAATATTTTAGGGTTGACTTGGAAATTTTAATTATGTTAATTATTTTTAAAAAACATGTTTAAGGTGCCAACAGCAAAAGACCATTACAGAAAATTTAGAGTTTTTTTTTTTAAGTCAAATGCATTCATCATTTGTTATGGATGCTGGCATGCTCTTTTGTTTCTTGTACATAATTACAAACACTCCAGGATAACACATGGAAGTCAGTTAAAATGGAAATTGCTCTTTAAAAAGAGATAATGTTCTAAAGAAAAACACAATTTAAGCTTGCTCACATTATTTTAGTAAATTTCACCTGCATTATCAGTGATAAGTATTCTAGGACTTCAGTTTTTAGTATCTCAACTGAGGACAAATGGAGAAAGGGGTGGTGGGTGAAGAAACAGGAATCAATATTTAGAGCTCCAAATGCAGAAATATTCTGCATTTTTACTTATCTATTCCTAAATCCCAATAGAATCAGTGTTTATTTTGGGGGTGGGGTGACACTTGGATTACACATTACAGATCTTTTTCTCAAGGTTCTCATTTTAGAGATGATATAACCAATTTCCAAAAATATGATTTTCCATCTATGTTTCCAAAACAGTGCTTTATTTAGTAAGTGAGAGGAGGGACGAGAATCTGACAGTTGGTCTCAGAGAATGACTGGTTTAAGTTTTATGAGACCATGTAGTAGAAACTGTAAGCTCCATGATAATTGACACAAGAAACAAAGCACTATATAGACGAGTGGTTGAAATTTCATGGGTGAAATATCTGTATTGGTATCTTACCTCCTAAACTTATTTTGCAGCTTGAGGAGCAAGTCAGATAATTTTCTAAGCCTTGGTTTCCTCATCTGTAAATTAAGTTTAGTGCCTGCTATAAAGTACGGGCTAAAACTATGTTGAATAATAAACAAGCTTATTGTTTTTAATTTCATAAGAAATCCAGAGGTAGAAATGGTTTTAATTGTGGTGCCTGGGTTCTGTTCTGATTCTCAGAGATTCTCTTGGCACAGCCCTTTTCTGGGGATCGGCTTTATCTCCAATCTAGTATCAAGTTGGGTGCAGCTGTTTCATTCATCACCATCACAAACAACAGAATCCAGAGGAAGGCAAGAGAGCGGATACTTTTTTGATTCTTTAGGAGTGAGAAAACTGTTACCAACTACTAGTTTTTCACTCACGCCTCCTCAACCAGAAATAATTCACATACCCATTCCTAAACCAACATCTAGGCAAGGAGAATGGTTGTACCATAATCCGTCTACTAAATCTCTGGGGTAGAATGGATATTGGTGAGTAACATTATTCCTGGGAATTATAATCAATTCTGTGGAAGACAAGATTGAAGACAGCTTACCTCAAATTGACAAGATGTTATTTTCATTGCCATAAGGAATTGGGAGCTTGAGATAGAAACCAAACACAGTTAAAGAATAAAATTATATGTTTTGCTTTTTTGAGTCTAGGTCGTTGAGGAACTCAATCCATTCCATATGTTTAACTGGTGTACTTAAAGCGCTGGTAACAATTATTTTTAATTCCTTTTCTTTGTAACTTGATAGTCCTCTCCCTACATCTATGAATATACAATTGAAACATAGTATACCCTACACAAATATCGGTTTAATAGTATTCAATCTTCCTGGGGCTTAATAGTCAAAAAGTGAACTTCACATGTCCCTTTCTCTCTTGACCGTTGAGCACATATGTCCTAACCTTTGTTGTATGTATGATTAAATAATGTTTTGCTAGGTTTGGGGGTTTTTACATTTTTTTTCAATTAAATGAAGATCACATATTTTTGAAGGTATAAATTTTCTTTGTTTCTCTACCTTTCCTCTGGATAATAATTACCTGAAGCAAATAAATATGAGTCTTTTATATTGATCTCCTTGAATTCAAACTCTGTCTGCCTACACATATAACACTTTTTGTTGTTGTTTCTTGAGATATTTTTCTGTGACTTAGTCTTTAGAATGGAAAGCAGGAGACATAACATTTGAGGTATAAAACACTTCCAGTTGGGTTCCCAGTCAATTGGTGAAGGTGTTATATAGTAAAAATCTTTAGGGCTAGGCAATAGGAAAACGGCGCAACTTGACAAGATAGCAGAACAGTGATGGAGTGGGAGTCAAGAGAACTGAGTTTTAGATTGAGGTATACCATTAACTAGATTTTTCACAAGACATCAGCACCATTGGACATTTTTATCCTCTAATGAACAGAAAAACTTACATAACTAAAGGTCAAGTTTTACAAAATGCTGATTTATAAGTTTATTTAGATCCATGAATTCACATTTGATTCTGCATAATTACTCTAAGATGTGAAAGCATTCACATCCCCCATCTCACACCTCCACAGACTTCTTCTTTCTTTTGTTTTTTAGGAAGGGAGTAAAATAATGGCAATTAACAACCCCAAAGAGAGTATTGCTTCTCATAATTGGTTATGCATTCATTTCACTGTCATTTAGCAGGTAGCACTAGTATGTTATATATTTTTTAATGTTTACAGAAGTTCAATACAATACTATTTTGTGAAAAACAGACCCTTGAGGTCAACAGTAACGTGCCATTTTTTATTATTTTAGGTTGCAAGCAGGATATTAGGGTTTTAACATATGGAAACAAAGAGTTGTGGACCATCTCCATCTTGTGAGGAGAAATAAGAGAGCATCTTCAAATTTTGTAACAGGGTAGATCCTGTTTTTAGTTTCCATATAGTTTTCCAGAATAGCTTCAATTCTTTGAGATCTTTGCTTTTCTATCAATAAACTACAACTAAACACAGACACACATACACACACATTTGACAAGATGCACAAGAACTGTCAGAGAAAGAGAGACCCTTTGTGTCATTTCCAGATTCCTCTCTTAGAAAGTGGTTCCTTCCATATTAGGAGTGAAAAGACAGAGATAAAAATCTTACTGAAGCTTTGTACTAGTCTAAGTATACAACAGGAGCCCAAAAGTAATTTACATCTCTTCCTTTTTTTTATTCTTATATTGTTTGTGAATTTATTCTATAGTTTATCTCCCCCACCCCCTCATGAAATACAACCCATTGCTAGGGATAAAGTTAAAAAAAAAAAAAAAGATATATCTTAAAAACATTTAAAAAGCGGAAGCAAGTATCTGTCCTTTGTTCTAATCTTGAACACCAAGTTGAATATTCTGACTCAGATCTTTTTGGTTCTTCTTTCTTTATAGGATGTCAATATTCCTTTAAACTACAATAGACATCTCCAATATGTGCTGTCTATTTCTCCTTAGTATATATAAAGAAAGAGATCTCAAAGAATTCTTTTTAATCCATTTCCACTATACAGTCTTTGTAGATAATAACAGTTCTGACGGCAACATGGTGTCTTTTATCTTTAAGAATTCTCAAATGAAATAAAAATACCCTTATTCACTGAAAAATATTTTATATAAGTTCAACTTATTTTTAGATTTTTTTGCACTTGAAAATATTTCATCTAAACAGTCACAAAGAGGAAAGTATTTTGAACACATTAAAAGGGAAAATTGAAACTATTATCTACATAATTAAATAATTTTAAAATGAAAAGATCAAATGCTCTCATTTATTACTTGAAATAATGCCACCTAAGAATTTTATCATAATTTTATTCACCCTATAACCACTATATAGTAATTATTATGATTCTATAGACGATCAGATGAAATAATCGGAAGATATTATAAAATGCAAAATGAATTTATATTTAGTATTCTACTAAAAAAAGTGAAATATATGAATGTAAGTATGCAATTAATTTTCTTTTTTTTTTTGCTGAGGAAGATCAGCCCTGTGCTAACATCTGCCAATCTTCCTCTTTTTTTTGCTGAGGAAGACAAGACTGGCCCTGGGCTAACATCCATGCCCATCTTCCTCCACTTTATATGGGACGCTGCCACAGCATGGCTTGCCAAGCGGTGCGTCGGTGTGCGCCCAGGATCCCAACTGGTGAACCCCAGGCCGCCGCAGCGGAGCACGCGCAGCCAACCGCTTGCGCCACCAGGCCGGCCCCCAGAAAATAGAAAGGAGAAATATCATTTTATAATCTCTATTTCCAAACATAACTGATAAAACTAGGTATATATTTTTTGTTACATGCATTGTATATGTTTCTTATTTAAACACACGTGAAACCATGCTGAATTTACTATTGTATAGCTATTTTTTCTCTGTGTTATCTGAGAAGAAATCTTCATGTAATTCGAATTATTTATATATATATTTATTGTTCTTTTATCTATCAGGTGACATGACCATATTTCAATCATTCAATAAATATCAAATATTTATCATATTCCCATTTTGATTATTATAACTAGCACTGTGATGATCATCTTTATTCATAAATCATTTTCTACATTTCCTATAATTATAGCAATAAATTCCAGTTGTTTCTCAGAAGAAAGGCAGAAAAAAAATGGATGTAGAATTTTTGGATTCTTTGTAAATATTACAATTTTTAGCCAAATATCTTCACTGCCAGAGTGATAAATAAGAACATCTTTTCATTAATCCCTTGTTATTGGTTATATTTATTTTAATATTATTATTGTTAATCAGATAGAATAAAAATGTCATCATTAATAACTATTTTGCACTTTCCTCATTAGTTTCTCAGTCCTTTCAATTGCTTGCCTTGCAAAAGGAATGAAGACTTTTATTATTGATGATATAGTTCAAGGTCTAATTGCAGTAGTAGGCTATTTTTCATTTATCTATGTCTTAATATTTACACTGATTTTGAACTCTAGACCACATTACCAAACTGCCAAATACATCTACACAGTAAGAAAAATGTAACTGATTTTCAATTAATAAGGAAATGATCGTGCTGTATTTTGATATTCTAGGCCAATTACTTCTTGTTTTCCCACTTGCTATCCATTTATAGCCGAGTAGAAAGTTAAAAAGGAAAGTCATGCATCATATTCATGAATACGTAAACAAAGGTGGAAATAGGAACGTATTTATCAACAGAACTGATGAAAGCATTTAAACATGAGAGACAAGGGAAAAGGGAAAGAAAGAGAGACTGTCTGCCTCTCACCTGGGCTTTGGAAAAAGCTTGACATCTGGTTACTGGAGTCTTTAATTCCAATCTCTCCATCACATCTCTACCCTCCACCTTACTCTGCTCCATTACCAGTCTATTTTATAGTCACTTATAAATACTTAGAACAATTCACAAAGATGATTATAGCTGTTATTTAAGGAGATTAGAGTCCTAACTACTGGTATCCAGGGCCCTCCATCATCTGACTGATACCCACATGGATTTTTATTCTATGTATGTTTTCTCTACTAAGCGAACGCTATGCAAAGCAGGCTCATTCCTTTTCTTTGCGACGCTCTTCTCTTTGCCAGGTGTATGTCTTGTTCAGGGTTTTTCCTGCCTTCTGGTATGCTGTCCTTCCTCATTCATGTCCAAACCATACCTGTTTTTGAAGGTCCAGCACGAAACTCTATCTGGTCTTCCTAATTCATTTGCCTTTACTTAACGCAATCTTCCCTTTGCTTATGGTTTAATATCACTTCAGATATATTCATCCCAATTTGTAAAACAAGAAATAGTTAATAAATTTCTATGAAGATTATCAGCTCTGGGAGTACCTTAAGCCTATCAAGCAGGTTACCAGAATAGACCTCATGGGAGAAGTTATGGCTAAAGTCTCTTCTACCCACCACTGTGCTGGGAATGGAGAAAAATGAAAACCTCTTAGGAAGAAAATGGTGAGGCACCCGCACGGAATCTCCTGAAAACAGCAAGATGCTTACACACTTCAGAATGCAAAAAATTCAGGTTGAAAGGAGAAACAGTTTTGTCCTCTTTCATTCAACAGGCATTAGTTAAGGCTCTACTATGTGCCAAATAAGTTGCTAGGCACTGGTTACACAGTAGTGAGCAAAAGATCTTATATATATTAGAGAGATACATATAAGAAAGATAGTCATAGGACAATCTTAGGTAATGATATGCTATACAGAGAAAATAAAACAATGTGGTGAGATTATATAGTCAGGGAAGATTTCACCAAAGAGGTGACAGTTGAGCTGAGACTCTCATGACAGGAAGGAGATAGCCAGGAGAAGATCTGCGATTGGGCAAGGTAGAGGACAGTGTTCCCAGCAGAGGATAGTGTTAAGTATAAAGGCCCTGAGGTGAGAACATGCTTGGTAATAAAGGGTAAGAAAAGAGAGCAGTGTGGATGAACATTCATGAGCATAGGTTGGGTTCCAGAAGATATCATCTGAGAGGTAGGCAGAGACTAGATGTTATGAAGTATTTATGGCTATCGGGGGAAGAAATTTTGTTTATATTCTAATAGCAATGAGAAGCCACTAGAGTATTAAACAACAGCATATTATGACTATTCTTTTTCTCTGCTTTTTAAGTAATTTCTCTCTTCCCATACTTATTCTCCAACCTTCTCAGTACAGACTCTTTGTGGCTATAGATGTGACTCAACTCTTTCCCTCGCTCTTTTTATTCTTCTCATTCTCTAATTTTTTCTGTTTTGATACAGGTTGAGTTCCCAGGTAGCTGACTCTGGAATGGAAATTAAGTATAACGTGGGCTTTTTAGGGAGTGCTCTTAGCATCTACACCTCTGGAATAGAAAAGAAGAAAGGAAGATTGGGCAGAGGAAAAAGATGAGCAGTGATGCATTCTCAACAAAAGCATCATGCATCATTGGCTCCATTGGAGTTCTGAAAATGGGATGGCCCTTCAGAACTGTCTTACGCTGGGACCTTGCACATGGACTAGTCATTGGATTCAGACTCTCCAGGAAAGGAGACAGAATCCTGGGGAAAGTAGTCATCAAGGAAGGTTTATAGCTGAGGACTGCCTGCTGACAGCATTGCCTGCAGCTGGGAAAATAAACTCTTCATTCCTGAATGGAGATCTGGATGGCATATTACAGCATTCACTCCATTCCACTTGATCTTTGTATATTTCTCACACGTGACAGATGCTCCCCAAATTCTCTCTCAAACCACCTCAAATTCTCCGTGTGGTAGGCAGATAATGGCCCACCAATGATGTCCATATCTTAATCCTAAGAACCTGTAAATATGTTAATTTACATGGGAAAGGGGACTTTTCAAATGTGATTAAATTAAGGATCTTGAGATGGAGAGATTATTCTGGTGGGCACAATGTATCACAAAGGTCCTTATAAGTGAAAGAGAGAGGCAGAAGATTCAGAATCAGAAAAGGAGATGAACCACAGAAGCAGAGGCCAGAACGATGCTATTTCTGACCTTAGAGATAGAAGGGGGTCATGAGCCAAGGATCGTAGTCAGCCTCCAAAAGTTGAAAAAGGCAACAGAATGGATTTTCCCCTAGAGGCTCTAGGAAGGAATGCAGCCCAGCCAACGCCTTGATTTTAGTTCTGTGAGACCCATTTTGGACTTTAGATTGTAAGATAACACATTTGTGTTGTTTTAAGCCACTAAGTTTGTGGTTATTTGTTATAGTAGCAATAGGAAACTCACACACACCCCAAATCCAATTTTTCACCTGTGGGGCTCTTTCTCTCCATCATCTCTAGTCTCTACTCATTACTCACATTATGGATTCTCCTTAGTTCAATCTAAATCAACCCTTTTTACTCATTTCAGTGAGACATCCAACTTTGTCCTTGGGCCTTTAGGAAAAAGCAGGTGAAGAGAGGATAAACTATTTGGGGGGAGATTTGTTAAAATCTCTCAACATTCATGTAGGTATCTCATATGTGTGAACTTCATCCATCAGGTATATTGTGGGGAAAAAGTTAAGTTAATGAAAGTGTTAGTTAAGATATTCACTCATTCAAGATAAATTCATTATGTCTGTATTACATGCTGTGTTCTATACCAGGCACTGAGGATACAATATTAGGGCAAAATAAGACACAGTTACAGCCTTAGTGTTATGGGAGAAGCCAAGAATCTTTCAAATGCATGTTATGTTACAAAAATAATAAATATTACGGGTAAAAGTAGATCATGCTATGAATATGAATAACAATGCAATTTGTCAGAAAGAGCAGAACAACTTGGAAGAAGTGAGGATTGAATAGAGATCTGACAGAAAATGGTGAGTTAGGTAGGTAATGAGGCAATAAAAGAGTTTTCCAGGGAGGAGGCATGTGAAGGATTCTGACCTTTATTCTAATGCTGCTGGGAAAATATTGATATGTTTTAAGTAGGGGAAGGAGCATGATTATATATGCATTTTGAGATGTCTTTCTGGAGGGGTCAGAACAGTAAGACGAAACTAATTAGGAAACAACTTTAAAAGTAAAAAAATACGTTATGAGAATTGTACCAGGGTGGCGATAGTGTTAGGGAAAATAGGAGGAAGATGACAGATTAAATATATGTATTTACAAGATTTAGTGGCAGAAAGAGGATAACAAGCACTATACTTATTCAGTTTGCTCCTTGAGATCCACTCTCCTCTCTTCCCTTACCCTTGGCTTCTGGTTGGGTTAGCTAATAGGGAGCATCAACAGGAAAACAGAGGATGTAAGAGAGCGAGGTAAGGATATTTCTTCCGTTGGCTACCTCCCCACAGGGTCATCTTGGATGGCTGCTTTCTCAACCAATAGTACTGCTTCTCTCAAGGCAGCAGATCTACAGGACTCTCTCCTTCTGGATTCCAGTGGCTCTTTTGTGGTAGAGGTGGTAACAAGCCCCGGGATACTGCACTTTTTCTTATGGTATCCTTACACACTGTCCACCCTTCGTAAAGATTCCCATAATTAAAAGATTTTAGAATAATTTTAATGTGTGCCATCTGTTTCGTGCTGATCCCCCGACTGATAGAGTGAGAAAGGGAGATTAAATATCAAGAATGACTCATAGGGTTCTGGCTACATAAGAGGATTGATCACAGTGTCATTCACTGAAATTAGAAATCCAAGAAGAGGATTGATGTTGAAGAGAAAAATGATGATGGAACAAATGAATTTGGGGCGTGTTGAGTTATGGTTTCCTTTTACACATCCAAGTGGATATGTTAAATAAATCATTGGCTATATAAGACCAAGGCTAGGCAAGAAAGTAGCATAGGGCTTCCTTGTTAACCATCAACCACACTGAAAGGGGTCTTGGAAGGCAATGGAGACAGAACTCTAGAGGGACCTCGGGATACAGAGGCCAAAAAGACAATCTCTGCCTTCAGGGAGGTCGTTATTCCCTCTGCCCCACTGAAGTTTAAACTTCTTGTGGGGCAGAAATATGTCTGTTTCATCTTTGTGCTTATCTTTAAACAGTATACATTTGCTTTATTTATATTACTTATGGCATAAAAGCAATCCCCTAACACCATGGCCAACATAAACTAGTTGCTGGGTAAGTGTGGTCGGAGTAAATGAATTTTGTTTTATATGTGGATTTTAATTATCCATAATACAAGTGAACATGGAAAACACAGAGAAAGCATTCCAAATAACACCCAACAGGCTTAGCAACAACTTTAAAAATGCCTTTAGTGTTCTGTTGGAGAACATTAGCTTCCTTTTCTGCCTACACTGCTGTTCCAGTCGGAGCAATCTCATCAAGTCATAGAGTGCTAGTCCAAGTTTTCAGTTCTCAGCTGAACGTCGTAAGTCTTTAAAGTTTAAATTCACTAATTTCACATTAAGAAATTAAATAGCAGACTCTTTGAGTGATTTGTCCACAAAAATGCAATGAGTTACCAGAATAGGAAACATTATGAATGTGAATCTCTTTAACACCCAATCTAGGGCATTTTTTCACTTGGATTTCTTCCTATTCTTTGTTGTTTTTTTTTTAGTTATGTAATATAACCAGAAAATTATGCATTCTTTTTAGAAAATTAAAACACAGGAAAACATGCACACAAAAATTTAAAATCACTCTTAAACACACTAACAAATTTAACAAACTGTAGGAAGCAGAATAATGGCCTCCTAAAGATGTCCGTGTCCTAAACCTAGGAACCTTTGCTTATGTTACCTTACGTAGCAAAAGGGACTTTGCAGATGTGATTAAGGTTAAGAACCTTGAGATGGAGCAATTGTCCTGAATTATAGGGAAGGACTTACTATAAGAAGGAAAGTCCTTTAAAGTGGAAGAAGGATGCAAAGGAAGTCGGAGTTAGGGAGAGATTTAAAGATGATATGCTTCTGGCTTTGAAGATTTCCTCCATCTTCCAAAGACCAAGGAATGCAGATGGCCTTTAGAAGCTGAAAAAGGAAAGGAAATGGATGCTCCCTTAGAGCCCTCAGAGGGAAGGCAGACTTGCTGACACCTTGATTTTAGCCCATTTCAAACTTCTGATCTCCAGAACTGTAAGATAATAAATCCGTGTTGTTTTAAGCCACTAAATTTTTTTTTTTAAAGATTTTTATTTTTTCCTCCCAAAGCCCCAGTAGATAGTTGTATGTCATAGCTGCACATCCTTCCAGCTGCTGTATGTGGGACGCAGCCTCAGCATGGCCGCAGAAGCGGTGCGTTGGTGCGCGCCCGGGATCCAAACCCTGGGCCGCCAGCAGCGGAACGCGGTGCACTTAACCGCTAAGCCATGGGGCCGACCCTAAGCCACTAAATTTGTGGTATTTGTTATGGCAGCATTAGAAAACTCATACAATTGTCCAACATTTTAATCTATTTGGATAAGTCCTTAAAAGTGAACACTTCCTGGCTGCAGAGAAACAAGGAACTGTTTGGGGAAGGACAAAAATAGCTATGGTTTAATATATTAATGTATAGTTCTCTAGTTTTTTTTACCACAAAAACATTTTCAGAATTAGAAACATATGTTAATTATTTTTTTATAAGAATTATTCATTGGGGCCGGCTCGGTGGCGCAAGCGGTTAAGTGCACGCTCTCTGCTGTGGTGGCCCGGGGTTCACCGGTTTGGATCCCAGGTGCACATCGATGCACTGCTTGTTAAGCCATGCTGTGGCGGTGTCCCCTATAAAGTAGAGGAAGATGGGCACGGATGTTAGCCCAGGGCCAGTCTTCCTCAGCAAAAAGAGGAGGATTGGCATGGATGTTAGCTCAAGGCTAGTCTTCCTCCCAAAAATAAAAAAAAGAATTATTCATTTATTTAACTATTACTTTCCTAATTTATGACTTAATTTGAATTTTATTCCATTTCTAGATGTATACATATTTTAATTCTTTATGCAGACAAATGAATAATTTATTGATTTTACAGAAAGTATATAACCAAATTGAAGATCACTATATTATTTATAGTGAGAGAATTTTTGTTTATTTTTTATGTTTTTATTTTTTTTTCATTTAATCCTTAAAACCATATGAAATGCATTATAGTATATAATATTAGTCAACAGATCTGTTTGTTTTTCGAAATTTTCTAAAACTTTCCAGGCTTATTAAATAACCCATCTTTTCCTCACTGATTTACAGAGTCACCTCTACAATATATCCAGATATACCTAAGTATTTTTTTAAAATTTACATTCTGCAGCATTATTATATTTTTTCATATTCGAGACAATATTATATTATTTATAATTATTTGTCTTTATCACACATTTTGCTATCTGACAATGCAACATTTTTCCTACATGTTCTTTTTTATTCAGATTATTTCTATTCTCACATCTTTATAAATTCATATGCACACAAAAATATTGTGTAATAGCAATAAAATCTCCAAAAGATTTTTTTAGGAATACAACAATGATTTAACTTAATTTGGAGAATTGTCATTTTAACAACATGGCATTTTCTTATTCATTAACTAGGAATATTTCTCCATTTGTCTTCCTTTATAACCCTCAGTAATGTTATATACGTACTTTTTTTTTTTTCAAGAAAGGATTTGCACATTCCTCACTGAATTTTTCTAGGATATATTTTACTTTTGGATCTATTATGAATGGTAAATTTTATCCTCCTAGTTATGGTGGTTATGGGAATACAGGAAGTGCAATGACTGTTAGCAACTCCCAAACTGAACTCTTCTATTAGTTCTAAAAGTATTCAGTTGAGCATTGTGAGTTTTAATCATTATTCCAAATCTTTATGCAAATATGTTCATATACTTTGCTTAGCCACATACAACTAAATATTTCCAAAATTATTCTTTCAGTGGCAATAACACCAAAAGATATCCTTGTCTTGTGATACTTGTCAGATATCTGCTGTATGCATGTAACATAATTATAGTCAAATAACAGTCAACGTTTGTTGTATGACTGAATGTTTTCCCGAGTTATTTCCAAAGTTACTTTGCATGTTTTGGTACTGAAAACCATTTTTAAATTAAATCAAGAGTTCTTTTTGAATACTAGATTGAATGTAGAGGCAAATGTTGTCTTATATACAGTAACTTTGATTCACATCTACATGTTTTTGTCTGTTGATTAATTTGTCGGTACTATAATGTGAAGTTCAATCAAGCTTAATGCTTGTAGAAATCATCAAAACTCAAGGTAAGCAATAATCTTGTGTCTAAATCTGAAGAATCATAAATAGCACTAAACCTAGTGACACACAAATGCTAGTATTTTTTATTAAAAATGATAGTAGTCTCCTTCAGCTGACTTGTATAATAGAGCAATACGAATAAGATAGAATTTTTGTGAAAGGGTTTTTTTTTTAATAAGCACAGAGATCTTATAGTGTGTTACTAATCTAACTGCTAGCTTTACTTCTTACAACAAGGTCTTAAGTGGAAATATATAACAATTCACACCCACCCAACATGTAGCTATATTATTTCATCCACAAAAAGGGCTTTACAGTTTCACATATATGAATTACATATATAGTTCTAGCCAGCTTCTCTCACTAATTTCATGAAGCTTGGGTTCTGAATACTATTATATATCACAGTCATATATTCAATACCATAATATACCACTTATCTACCAGCTGTGATGCTCTGTATTTATTTATTCAAACATATTATTATTGACCAATGTTGGCTTTGGGAACAACATGATGAGCAATAAAAGATGCTCCTCTTTCCTCAAGATGTTGACAACCAAGCTTCTAAAATTGCAAACAGGTTGGCACCATTAATATCAGATAGGAAAGACAGGAAGAAGGGCAAATGTTTCAGACTTTTTTGGGATTCTTTACATTTCAAATATAGATAACTTGCTTTTTTATTTATACTATGCTGTTTAATAGAAAAATGAATGTATATGAATAAAAATATAGACTAAATACAATTTCATCTATAGCTCTGTAAGGCTTAAGAATTTTAATGGATTTAGGAAAAAATACTTTGTTTTACTGTAAATGTAACCTTTAGGTGTTGGGATTGCTAGGATAAGCAAAATTGAACATGACACATTCAGATGATCACATTGACATGATATTTCCATCTTCCAATGATCATGAAGAGAAAATTCTTATTATTGTTGACAACTCCTTTCTCTGCCTCTTAAATTGATGGCCTCACCTTATTGGTGGCCTTAAGGAAGAGAAGGAGATTTGTTTATAGTAATATTCTATCGTGGTTGTTACTATCCCAATTCATTTCCAAATCGTAAACTACACTACCATTAGTTTATTTCTACGGATCAGTGACTAGGTGAATGAGAAAGAGAGAAAAAAAATAGTCCTACGGAATCCAAGAAATTCTCAAACATATACTCTTTGATTTAAATATTCATTCATACCCATAACCATTTTTATTTTTATTTACTCTTCTGACTCTACCGAAGTTTCCAACCAGTAGTTCTTCTAGCAGGCTGTGGCACTCTCCTGCATGGTCCCACAGTGCTGCCTACATCCACGTCAAAATGAAGCTGCTACGTCTATCACCTTGTAAAACCACATCATTATAATATACAGAGTGTTTTTCTGCCCTGGACTGTTAGGTTCCCGAGAAGAATTTCCTTGTTGATAGTTTTAATACAAGTTGGTTATCTTTTAAATGTATGCAGATTGCATTATGCTTCTGTGAACAACATTTTGCCAAGAGCCAGAGGTTTACTTTCCTGTTAGAGTTTATGGACACAAGTTGGTATTGAAATAACCACTTGTTTTTCATTTTTTTTCTTGTCTTAATTCTGTTTGTGTATGAGTGTGTGTGTGCTAGTATGTGATAGTCTCTTTTTATTCAGTTATGTTTACTTATAAAAGTAGGTTCAATGATACTTCTAAAATATGGTGAATTCTAGGGTTTTCTTTCCACAATTCTCATCAATTATGGATTTCTTTCATTGTTGCACAAATATTCCAGACACAGAGAAGAATCTAAAGAAAGTCGTAGGGCATTTTGATAGAGGTATTAGACATATATTTTGAGTGTCTTTTCAGATTTCCCCATCCATCTGCTCCCTGTCTTTTTCTGTCTCTGTCTGTTTCTCCCTCTCTCTCAGCACTCTGCACTCAAACAGCACCTATGCTCACTGAAAAAAATCCTCAGTGCATGGGATTTGCCTCCTGAGAGGCTGCTGAGTGGTTAAAGACCATAATCTAGAGGAGTACAAATTTTAGAATCCTGTGGCATGAAACCTTGAGCAACGGGAAACAGGAGATAGAAGAAAGCTTATTAGATTGATTAACATGTTTTTTGTGTCGTATTTGGACTACATTAAAATGGGATTTTTCCTTGTCACTATTCCAGGAGACATCCCATATGCTGAGCAAACATGTCTGCTAAAAGACCTGTTCTCACTGTGGGCCAATGTGATAATGTTTACCAACACGTTGCATGCATCTTGCCTTGCTTTGCTTCTTTTTTCAAATTCATCCTTACCATCCTGGAATTCCACCTCTGAAACACAGTGTTAGCATTTTAATCTTTGCCCAGGTTCTCTTCTTTAAAGCAGAGTCTGATGAATGAAAGAGAAAGCCATGGGATGGAGAAAACAATGTGTTCAGGGAGATATTGTGGCTTGGTGACGATGATGGGGTGAGGGGCAAAAATATATAAGGCTTAAATGACTGGAGTATAAAGCCTAGACATAAAGAACAAGACACTGAGAATCAAAGGCAAAGTCATCAAGTCACCCAACCTGAAAAACAGAGCAAGGTCTGGACACCAGAGTTTTGGGAAAAGATTGAAATTGCTTTGATCATGTCTCATGAGTCATGGAGCTTGGAAAGAGGTGAAAATTCGATAGTAGGTCAACTGAGACTGAGGGCATTATGATCAGTAGGTCAGGGTAGGGTACAGTAAAAAAAAATTGCTCATAATAGACAAAACAGAACTGGTGGAGGAAAATAATATGAATGTCTGAGGATATGGTATATGTGTTCCAGGTGGGAGATACTGAGAAGTAGCTATACAGGAGCAAGAATAGGAAAAATAGCATATATCAGAGAAATCAGATGAAGAGACTTATAAGAATAATAATAATAAGGGGGAGGAGACAGAAGAGGAAAGAGAAAGAAGACAAGAACAAAGAGAAGAAGGAGAAGAATATAAAGGAGAAATAATAGTTGGTTTAGAGACTAGAGCAAAAAAAACCTTTGAGGTAGAAGAATTAAATGGCAATACTCCAGGGACCACCACCATCTTCCCTTTAGATCTTAAGGTTGTCGTTAATCTTCGCCTTTCTTCCAAGATTGCAACATTATTGATAATTTTCGGTCTAGCCCTGGGATGAAGACAGTTCAGAGGCTTCCACTTTGTCTTCTCCACCGTGATAAGCTCTTGTGACTGTGCCAGTTACGTTATGTCCATTCCAGTTACCAACTTTGTGACCAAGGCCATGATCACCATGTGGGTCCCTGGAAACAGTGCACTCCGTGTGACTCAGACTTAGGGGTCTTAGTTTGGGCTTTTATAAGAGAATATCATGGACTGGGTGCCTTATAAACAACAGAAATTTATTTCTCACAGTTTTGAGGCTGAAAGTCCAAGATCAGGGTAATAGGGTGGTTGGGTTCTGGTGAGAGCCCCTTTTCAGGTTGCAGACTGTGGTTTTCTTGTTATATCCTCAGATGGTAGAAAGAGGATGAGAGAGCTCTCTGAGGTCTTTTCATAAGGGCACTAATCCCATTCATTAGGGCTCCACACTTATGACCTAATTCCTGCCCAAAGGCCCTCCCAATACCATCACATTGTGGGTTGGGATTTCAACGTATAAATTTTCAGTCCATTGCACTAGGTTCAGATTCTATGTGTTATTTGGCCCCATATGCCCCATTCTAACAGCAGGATATGATGATGCTTTGGGTCATGTAAAGGTTTAGCTGCCTCCCTTTCTCCAATCCATGGTTTTCCTAGTAAATGAACACAGGTCTCTCGGGGAGAACTGGGAGAACTATTATTTATGCTTGCCACAGTGTTGTAAGTTTCTTCCTTCTGGAGATCTAGCCTCTCTTTTTAAAATTGATAAAGAGATCATAACATTTTATTGGAACTTTTAGCTCTCAGCCTCCTAATCATCCCAACTTGATTTCTTTTGATTGTATAAATGAAGCAGTACCCTTTTGGTGTGCTCACCTATTATGTCCCTAGAAATGCAGCGTTTTATTAAACATCTTAACACTCTGTGGATCTGGTGCTTCTGGATGCCTCTTGGGTCTTCTTGCACACTATGATAATTTTGCACCCTGCCTTCTGACAAGTGGTTGAGAGAAGACTTTTGGCCTCTATTATTTTTCAGGATTTTATCATCCCCATTGGCATAAGTCATGATAGTTCTGTAACAGCAATTACTATTCTCATCCTTGGCCTACAAAGGAATCTACCTTTGAGCTTCTCAATGATGCCAACAACTCTCTCTAGACCATTCCTTATCACATTGGTAAAGTGCTTCTAGAGTCTTGAATCAGTCATTTGATGGAATCTCTAGCGTTATGTAGTATATACTCTCTAGCACATGCACTTCTCTGAGTCTTTTTTTTTTTCAACTGTCTGTCACAGCATTTCTGAGCAATCACTTCCTATAAGGTAACAAGGATCATCCTGGGAGCATGTTAGTACCATCTTTCAGGGCCCTTACTAAGGTGCTAAATCCTGTATCATGGGCAAATCCTCCCATATTGATAACTCTCCTTTAACTGGAACACTCAGGATCTGGTCCTATGTATATTTTCCAGTCTCCAGGCAGCACATGTTGGGTGTTCCTGAAGCTCCCACAGGTCTCACAGAAACAGAGCTTTCCTGCTTGTGTTGTGTTGAGACTTACACTTAGTTGTGTTTCTCATGGTCAGGAAGGAAGGCAGAGGTTGATCCTAAGGGAGTCCATGTCATCTTGTAAGGCAGAATATGCTTCATTATTTTCAAGCAAAGATGGGACGGTAGAGGCTTCAACAGGTAGGACTAAATGATCTCTGAGGATCTGGAAGTCCTGGGAAACTGTGGATTTAAGATCTTTGAGTTCATTGATTGCATTGAATTGTATATCCCTATCTTCTTTCTAATCAAAGCTCTGACTTTGGCAGAGTAGAGCTGCTAGGATTGGTAATTCAACCTTATCTGGATCTCTACTAATCTTATAATTAAATTTTATACTTGATTCTCAGCTTTTCTGAAACTCCGGATGCAGGAAGGAAGAATGTATTTGTATGCAACCAACAGGGCTTTCTGGACTTCACACTTATCGTTTATCCTTTTGTTGATTTTTCGTCATGGGCTTCTCAGTTCCCTTCTCCAATTAATTGATTGTCTCCAGAAACTTTCATCCAAATTCATAGTCCTTATAATCACCGCTTACCTTCTACCTCTAAAAAACCTGAACCAGTGCACCTACCATAGCATTCCATTATGCTGGCATCCCATCTCAATTTAACCTTGGTTAATGTTTTGACAGTTTTGCTGCTGTGACATTTCAGAGACTTGCAGTGCTCCTTCTACTTATCAGCAATGATTGGGAGGTCCTCACTGCCAGCCAGCCAGCCAGTGAGCCATCTTCAAAGTCTGACTTGAGACTCTGCTTCCTGGAACCATCTACCAATATAAAAAGCAGGCTCTGAGATAAATATCTGTACGCAGGAATTTTATTGGTGATTGGTCTTAGCATCAACATCTGTAGTAGAGTGAAGAAAAGAGGACTGTGTAGAGAGAAAAATTGAATTGTGAGCAGTTGCAAAAAAGGAACTCATAGGGAGTTCTGAATCAGGGATGACCCTTTGGAGTCATCCAAAATTGAGGAATGTTTTCCAGGCCATTATATTCTTGTATTGATTAATCATTTGACATGAGTTGCCTTTAAGAAGGAGGAATAGGTTTGGGTGAAGTGACTCTCTTTGACCAAGGGGAATTCCCGCAGAGGGATTCAGACAAGATGTTTCAATCATCAATAATCACAGAAGACTGGGAGATTGAGTGCTTTTGGCCTGAAGGAGTGGATCTGGGTAGTATCCCACTTATCTAGTATAAGAATCAAGATAGATTCATTAAAATGAGTATTTAAATTAAAGTCAATGTCATAAAATATCTCTGCTTGTTTTTGGTGGACCACAATTTTTCCTTTAAAACTTCTAATAGCTTGTGCAGACTGTGCAGAGACTATAATTATCAGTGAGAAGATTAATATTATCCATAAGAATAAAAACAAACCAGTAGCCAGCTATCCCAGATACTCAAATCTGAGAGTGATTTCTCCTAAGTAGGACAATGTGTAATTAATGAACAATATCTTCAATAACACCTTTATAATAAAGTGTTGAGTTTCATGTAAGTGTATCTATAATATCTCACAATAATATCCATTGGCTCAAACTCAGTGCCAGATCCATTAAAAGTCATTAATCAGAATATACTATAATGAGAGCATGACTCTCAAATGACCTGACTTTACTTAGTGATAGATTCTTTTACTACTTCAAACTGTGCATCCATCCAGCAAACCTCTGTAGGTATTGTTTCTCTCAGCATAGCCTGCTTTTGAATACTCCATGAACTAGAAAAGCAGTATTTAAGAACTGAATTTCTGGTGAGTTCTCACGTCAATCCAAAATAGCTGCATTTTTTTTTTTTTTTACACAATGGTGACTTGACTTTACTTATCACCAAGTAGAATGCAAAAGGAAAAAAAGTGTATGAGAATATAAATATGTGCATACACACAGACTCACAAATATAATGCATGCATAGTGAGTTTAATTGTTTTATTTTATTCATTATTTTATTTGTTTTATTTATTGGAACACAAGGAGGATATTTAAGTATTTGAGCATACCAAGTTGTACTTCACTAGTAAATTTAAGTTTAAGAATAAAATCTGTGTAAATAAATTATCATGTGCCTCTTTTTTGCCTTTGCGAATAGAAAACTTATCTCTAAATATGCTGTTTAGGAGAAGTAACCACATTTTCTTTAACTATTGCAGGAATGTTTAGGTGTTTCTGATTTCTCTGATGCTGGTGCCAGATTAGATTTCACCTAATTTCAAAAGTAGCTGAAAGAACTTCCACTTCCAACCAAGATGGAATGGACCGGATTTACTCTCCTGTCTGAAAAAATCAAGACATAGACAAAATATATGAAACAATATTTTTAAAGAAACTGGATATCATACAATGAAGAGCAGTGATCCCTGAGAGAGAAGAAACAATCAAGTAATCTGTAAGATTGTCCCAATCTACTGCATTGAGAGAGTTTATAGGCCATGGAAAAGGATGCGGAAACCCATGCAGAGCTCGGTGGACTCCCTGAGTTGAGGGGGCATCACCGAGAGTATAGAGTGATCAGTAGCTAGAGTTTATAGGACTATTACAAAGAGAGCTACATAGAAAGAGAACTCTGAAGAGCTGTTAAGAATCATTTGGAAGTAGTCTGCTGAGTGTTGTTCAAGAGAATGCACATGACTCACCTACCCGAGGCTTGAGAAAGAATTGTCACCTGAAAGGATTAGAAGGAGCAATGTCAGGCACTCACACAGGTCCAAGACTAGTGCTGTTCCCACCACCTAAACTAGACAAACTCATGATTCATATGGCATTAGAGCACAAAAAGGATCTTGCCCGATTAGTGTAGACAAATTCACCCTAGAATGAATGTTACTCTGATCATGGCTAACATATCTTAAAAGCAAAACATAAAAGTATCAAACTGTTTCTAAGTGACTTAACTGAATCCCAGAAAAAGGCTCAAGAATATTTATAGTAATAAAAATATTCAGCACTCAACAGGGTAAAACTTAACAGTGCTTGGCGTCCTTCCAAAAATTACCAGCCTTGGAAAAAAGCAGAAAAATAATGATGGGGAAAAAAGACAATTAATTTAAACCAAACCAGGACTACCAAATATGTTAGAATTAGCAGACAAGAACATTAAAATAGCTATTGTAACTGTACCCTGTAGTTCAAAAAATTAAGTAGATTAATGAGATAAATAGTTAGCTTGCTAGCTAGCTAGCTAGCTGTCTACTTAAAATTCTAGAGAATAAAATTACAATATCTAAGAGGAAATACTCACTGCTGGATAAGAATAAACAATGATTAGATGTTGCAAAAGAAAATATTAGTGAACTGGAAGACACAGAAATGAGAACTATATGAAATTAAGAAACAGAATAAAGAGAGAACAAAAAAATCAGAAGGAGCATCAGAGAGTTGTGGTACTATTTTAAGCAGCCAATATATGAGTAACTGTAGTTTCTGAAAGATTGAAAGAAGGAGAGAGAGAAAAAATATTTGAAGAAATAAGCGTCAAACTTTTGCAAAATTTGAAGAAAAGTATTAAATTATAGGTCCAAGAGGCTCAAAGAACATCAAGCACAATAAACATTGACAAAAACTACACAGACATATCATAATCAAAATGTTCAAAAGCAATAAGAAAGAGAAAAGCTTAAAAGGAGTTAGAGAAAAAAAGATATTATATACAAAAGAATAAAGATAAGGAAAACAGAAGTTTTCTCTTTAGAAACAAAGCTAGTGAGAAGATAGCATAACAACATCTTTAAAGTACTGAAGTCTTTCTTCTTAAAATTAGGAACAAGACAATGATGTCTCCTCTCACATCTTCTATGAAATTTATACTGGTAGTTCTAACTTGAACAGGAAGGCACAAAAAGAAAATAAAAATGCATCCGTACTGATAAGAGTGAATTTAAACTGTCTTTATTCTCAGATCACATGATTATTTATGAAGCACATGCAATTGGATCTACAAAAAGCTACTAGAACTAATCAGTGAGTGTAGCAAGGTTGCAAGATACAAGGTGCATATACAAAATCAGCTGCCTTTCTATATGCTAGCAATGAATAATCATAAACTGAAATTTAAAAATACTACTTAGAGTAGCATAAAAATATAAAAGATTAGGAATAATTTTGAGAAAAGATGTGAAAGATCCTTATACTTGTACACCAAAATATTGCTTAGAGAAATTAATGAATATTAAATAAATACAGAAATATATTCCTGAGTTGGAAGAGTCAATATTGTGAAGATATAAATACTTCCCAAATTATTCCATAGAATAATTTCAATCCTAATCAAAATCAAAACAGGCTTTTTATTTTGTAGAAGTTGTTAAACTGATTCTAAAATTAATATGGAAATGCAATGGACATAGAATAGCCAAAACAACTTTGAAAAAGAAGACCAAAGTTGTAGGGCTAATACTACCTAATTTCAAGTATTATTGTAAGACCACCATAACTAAGAAAGTACAACATTGTGGCAAATATAAACAAAAAATCAGAACAGAATAGAGGATCCAGAAATAGTTCCTTACATGCACATGATCTACTAATTTTGACAAAGATACAAAGGCAGTTCTGTAAGGAAAGATAGTTCTTGCAACAATTTGTCTCAGAAAAATGGGAAATGGATATTAAAAAAAATAAAGAACTTTGTTCCATTTCTTGCATTATATACAAAAATTAACTCAAAATGAATCATAGACTACATGTAAATCCTAAAATTATAAAGTTTCTAGAAGAAAACACAGGTGAAAAATGGTGACCTTGAGATAGACAAAGATTTCTTAGACATGATACCAGGTCAGACATGGTCCATTAAAGAATAATTGGTAAAACGGACTCCATCAAGACCAAAACCTTGTGATCTTGAAAGATACTGTTAAGAGAAGAAAAAGGCAAATCATAGACTGGGAGAAAGTTTTGCCAAATGTGTATCTGATAAAAGACTTATTTCCAAACCATATAAGGGAATTTCAAAATGCAATAATAAGAAAAACAATCAAATAAAATATAGGCAAAATATTTGAATATTTTCCAAAGATATATGGATTGCACATAAGCACACGAAAAGATACTCAACATCATTCATCATTAGAGAAATACAACTTAAATCCGTGATGAGAAACCTATCTGAATGGCTAAAATAAAAAAAAAAAAAACAACCTGACCATACCAAGTGTTGTTGAGGTTGTAGGAAAAGTGGAACTCTCATATACTACTAGTGGGAATGGAAAGTGGTGGAACCACTTTAGAAAACATCTTAGCAGTTTCTTAACAAGTTAAATACACACCTATCATATGATCTCGTCATTCTACTCACAGGAATTTACTTAAAAGAAATTGAAGCATATGTCTGTACAAAGACTGATATAAGAGTGATGTTAGCAGCTTTATTTGTAATAGCCGAAAACTGGGAAAAAGTCCAAATGTCCATTGATAGAAACCTTTGGTATGTCTATCCAATACTCAACAATGAAAAGAACGGACTATTGATACATGCTCCAGTATGGATGAATCTCAAAATAATTATGCCAAATAAAATAAGCCAGACTAATAAGTGTACATACAGGATTGCTGTATGCATATACAATTTTAGAAAACGCAAATCAATCTACCATGACAGAAAACAAATGAGTGGGAGGCATGTAGCTGAGAGATGAGTGAGCTGAGATGGGAGGGAGAGATTACAAAGAGCCACCAGCAAACTTTTGGAGTGATGGAAATGTTTGTGATTTGGTGCTGGTTTCATGAGTGTATACATAAGGCAAAAGTTACTGTATGCCCTAAATATGTGCATTTTATTGTGTATCAATTATATCTATTACATATCAATTATATCTCAATAAAGATGTTAAAAAATAAAAAAAGTGATGAGCACGAAAACCTTCATAACAATAAATTTGAAAGTATGGACAAAACCAATCTTCTAGAAAAAAAGTAACTCTGGTAGTTACAGTGAATATAATTTAATTATGTATTAGTTAATCATATAGACACACACACTTTTGTACAGATTTATAATAGGAAACACAAACACTGTTAAATTGCTGTTCTCTATTTTTTTCCAAGCTTTATTGAAGTATAATTGACAAATAAAATTGTATATATTTAAAGTGTACAACATGATGATTTGATATACATATACATTGTGAAATGATTACCACACTCCTATTTTCTGTCTTCATAGATCAAGGAAAACTGAAAGTAGAAGGAAAATTATGGTGATGCAACCAGAGAAATTTTAAAAAATAAAAATAATAAAACAAGCTTAGTTTTACGTGATTTTCTCATTCTTCTTCCTAGTTGTATTGAGATGGGATTGGTCTTTCTCTCTTCATTATTTATTTTGGCAGTTATAATAAGTTCTTCCTTTATGTTTACTCTCTTTCAAGTTATTTTCTCTTTCTTCTTACCAAAACTTTTCCTAAGGAAATTTCAACAGAAAAAAAAAAACAACAACAACATAAAAACCCTCTTTATTGTGATGTTTACTTGAGGCCTTTCAGCTCTGGTTCATCAATAAATGCGAGCATTTTCCGGAGGCAGAAAATAGAATAATAGGAAAAATGTTTCTGAATCAATAATGAGAAGATGAAAAGAAATATATATCTAAAATTCACCTTGAAAAAGTACAAACTAGAAATAGCAGATTTGTGTTTCTCTTGTGCTAATTGACATCTCTGTCTTGATGTCCCACAGACCAAGATTTACAAACATTAACATCCACAACATCAACATTTACAAACTTGAACTCATTCTTTTTCTAAAAACTTCTCCCTTGATGGTATCTCTATTCACTAAAGCACCCAATGAAATAATATATAGCTCATCTTTACTTTCCCTACCTCCTCATCAATGTAATATTGACACTGTCTTCTAAGCATCTCTAATAGATATATTAAACAAGTAAACTTGTGGAAATTAAGTGAATATAGCTTTATTTTTGTATCCTACTGTCCCTTTAAAAATGTGTTCAGGACCAGAAATTAAATTCTTCCTCTGTTATTGCATGATAACTACTGTAACTCCATCACATCTCTGTTCACTTTAGATAATAAAATGTCCCATGTTCAACTTGTGCTGCAAAAGTCTTGATTCAGAAGTCATCCAGTCCTATATCAATTAACATTTTAATCTTTCATTAAGGCAAAGACTCTCCCCAGCTCTCTAACTAGGACTGGCTTTGGGTTGGCTACTCTATTAGACAAAAGAAGGTAGCAAAGTAGGCCTCTCTTTCTCATTTGCTTCCTCTTTCACTAGCTCACTGCTATCATTGACCTCTCCGCTGCTGGCACATTCAGAGAAAAAAAAAGAAGGAGAATGGCCCTGCTGACATGATACCATTTGTGTTAGTCAGGGTTCTCCGGAGAAACAGAACCGGTAGGATGTGTGTGTATATATAAAGGGATTTATTATATAAGGAAGTGCCTCACACGATAATGGGGGCTACCAATGTCTGCAGGATGGTCTAGTAGGCTGGAGGCCCAGGAGACCCAACTGTGCAGATGAAGTCCAAAGGCAGTCTGCTGGAGAATTCCCTCTTGCTCATGGGAGCTGGTCTTGTGTTCTATTCAGGCTTTCAGACTGATTAGATCAGGCCCACTCTCGTTATGGAGGGCAAGTTGCTTTACCCAGAGTTCACTGATTTAAATGTTAATCTTATCCAAAAACACCCTCTAAGGTGACACGTATAATTAACCATCACATCCTTGTGAGGGGTCTTTACTCCCTTTGGGCTCAGCAGATGCTTAAAACTGATGCTTTCTTTCAAAGCTTCTGCAGGACCTCCCTGTGATAAGTGATGTACTGTGTACCTTTGCTTATACTGCTCATTTTCTCTCTCGATTTCTAAGGATTCTTTCTTCTTTCTCCCTTGGCTGCCTCCCATTTTCCTCCTAAGATATGCAATAGAGCAGGAGTCAAGCAGCACTAGGGTACTTATCTTTGCCACGTAACTCACTTCCGGCCAAAATAAATCCACCTCAACCTGTGCCCTGTTCTCAAATATTCATAAACTCTTGTATCCCCAGGATGGAATGAAGTATCTGATCATATATGTTCAGTTAAAAACTGTAAAAGAAGAAAAGAAAGACACAAGGAGAAACGGAAGAAAGAAACAAGGAACAAAGAAATATGAACTGACTTCAGACTTGGAGAAATCTAGAAAGAAATAGATGGATAATAATAATATATTATTAGGGTAAATAATTTCCCAAGATGATTAAGACATAACTTATTTTACCCCCTCTGTGTGCAAGAATATGAACAGTTTTCTATCCAGCCAGCAAAAAAAAATTAGGAAATAAATAGTTTAATTTTTAAGAAATGTTACAATTACTCAGTGTAGCACAGTAAACTGAATGTGTTGTTTTAGTTCTAACATAAGCATCAGGCTATCCTGAAGTTACTGGAAGATAAAAACATCAATCAGCATACTATTTCCAATGTCCAGTCCTATGAATTTACCATGGTGACTAGCAGGATTATGAAAAAATAAAGTCAAATATCTGAAATCCATTTGGACCCCCATTTTTGTCATATTTTGAAGCAAGAAAAAGGATATCAATAATATGTTATCTCACACAATTTTGTTTTGCCATCATTTTGAATAGTTATATTTTTTAGGATTGGGGTTTTAAAAGTGACTTCCCTGGAGGATACAAATAAAAATAAGTAAATAAATCCAGTATGAAATCCTTGATTCGCATGTACCAAAAGCTACAAGAAAAAGCCATGTCACACACACATTCCCCAAATTACAACTTTGGATATAGGGAAAAACAAACTAATGTTTATTCATTGAGATGATGTAAAACAGTATTTTAATTTAATGGTTTTGAACTGTGTATCTGAGCAATTACTATTAGCGGGGGACAATATGCTAAATGTTTCACATACATCATATTACTTCACCCTTACAAAAGCACAATAAGATACATGTGAAGATTGGGTCTCCTCAAGAAGCAGACTGTGAAATGAAGATTAGCATGCAAGATGCCAATAAAGAATGCTCTTCTATCAAAACCTCTGGAAAGGAGACAAAAAAAGAAGAGATTAGTAGAGAGAGAAGTTGCAGTGTGATACAGGCCTCACCGGAACCACAGCTGATCTCACCAAGAGCTCTGGAGTTAGAATGGTTCTTCATAGTTTTCCTTATTTGGACCAAGATGGGCAGATCTTTATGTCATGTATCAGTTATTGGATGTGGGCCAGCTGTGAAAGGGATGTGAACTTGGTGAGGTCTTTGATTCTTAGTAGTTGATGCAATCTCTGAAGAGACTGACCGTTAATGGCCATCAGCAGACAGCATGCCCAGTAGCAGGGGCAAAACTCTTTAATTGAAAGAAGTCTTGGTGGTACAACAGAGTGCATTTTGCTGACAATACTTGGTGTTCCTGATCTCTGCCTTCATTTTTCATGTTCTCCCCGGGTACATATCTCTGTGTCTAAATTTCCTCTTTTTATAAGGACACCAAGTCATATTGGATTAGGGACCACTCAAATGACCTCATCTTCACTTGATTACCTCTGTAAAGACCTATTATCCAAATAAGATCACATTTTGAGGTACTGGAGGTTGTTAGGACTTTAACACATGAATTTAAGAGAGAGCACAATTCAACCCACGAAAGGGCCCGAAGTGCCCAGGGGTTGTTCATATGAGATTCTTTGTCTATTCTATGGTAGAAGTATTGTCCTATTGGGAACTCTAAAACCGCAGAGCACAGATTTGCAGGGATAGGAAATACGTATTTCCTAAGGTGAGGGGGTTCACTGCAAATGATAGTCAGTGGGATTACTGTGCATCCATGTCTTGGTTCCAGGACCCATGAATTCTTCCTAATGTGAATAGAACAGCACATAAAAGACTTTACTTCATCGTGTATACTGCACCCCAAAAGATGATTATCATTTTCTTGAAGTACTGCCTCTAAACTGTCTCTTTATCTGTGCTTTAACAGGCTATTCTAAACCTGGCTGCTTATGGATGGTGTGGTATGTGATACAAACAGTGCGTCTCATGGGAAATGGCTCACTCGCACACCTTTTTTTCTGTAAAGTGATGCTCTTGTTATTTGAGATTCCGTGCTGTGAAGCAAGCACTTTGTAAGCCTTGAATTTTGGGGCTCACTGAGGTTCTCCAGGCAGGAAAGGCAAACTGATACCCAGAATGTGTGTCTATTCTTGTCAGGGAAAAAAAAACAAAAACAACTACAAAAAAACCTGACTCTCCTAAGTGGAAAAAATCCAGTGTAGTCACCCAGTGTTTGAGTGAGGGGTGGTGCAATATTGGAGCCTCAGTGTTGGTCTTTGTGCTGGCAGTGTGGACACGGGGTGGCAGCAGTAGCTAGATCAGCCCTGGTATGGGGAGCATATGCTGTTGGACCCGTGCATGTCTTCCTTTGCTTCCACTGTGGCTACTACATTCGTGAATCCGTTGTGCCAGCATTGAGTTGAATGAGGCAAGACGCTGGTTAATCTCAATGGACCGAATCATTTTGTGTATTTGGTGTTTTAATTCTTTTTCCACGGCAGGTGCTCTCTGAAAATGGTTAACATGCAATATGAAGTTCTTCACACTTTGTGCCCACTCTAATATACCCATGCATATGATTCTACTCCAGTTTTCCTTGGTCCAAACTTTCAATATTTCTTCTTCCAGGAATCTGAGCAAACATCCAAACTTTTTGTCATTGCCTATGAGTCCATATATTTTCTAACTTCAAACTCCTTTGCTTTCAATATAAAGCAGATAACCAGGTATATCAGTCAAAGCTCTGCCCTTAGGAAGATTGTTCTTTCCCACTGCCTTTGCATTTGCCTTTCGTTTATGGCTTCTACCCATGTACCAAAATGAGCAATCCACTAAACAGTTTGGGGTTTCTCCTCCCTCTATTAGCTAGTTGTAAGGGATCTTCATGCAGCCGCAGATGCGAGTTGATGGAGAGGCACCAATACAGTGGCGGTATATGACATGAGAGTCTGGACTACCTGATTGTGCCGCTTCCTTGTTCTCCTCAGTCCTACCTGTGCTTGGTCCGTCTTCCAATGGCTTGTTGCTAAGTCCTCTCAACCACATGACCTGATATTTCACAGAACTCAGATAATGAAAGGCAGATAGCCACATAGTATGCTTGGCATACCATGGTCAGATATTCAGTCTTGACCCAACAGCATGCTGGAGTTATTTGTTAAAATGTGTTTAATTCTCAGATTCATACGACACCACTTTAATTTCAAATCACAAAGTCCTATGTTGTGATTATCTCACTATAACTTGTCATAAACTACACACCATATCTTTTCCCACCACTAATACCTCTAACACTATGGAGTTTGCTGGCTCATCTAGTAAAAGTGGCAAAGTAATTTGCACCATAGCCTAGAATGTTTTTAGTGCTCTTTCCTACTCTTGCCTCACTCCAAACTGAAAGCCTTTTGTGTTATCTGGGGAATGAGTGAGATAAGTATATGCAGATGTGGAACATGCTACCTCCACAACCTCCAAATTCATTACATGTATTTTTTATTCTTTCTTCGTGGTGTGAAGAACAAGATAAAATAGTCAATCTTACCTTTGGATGGGATGTTTTAGCAGGCCCTGATCACTGGACTTGTAGAATTTAACCAATGTCTCATGCCCCTCAAATTTTTTAGGTTAATCTCTCACTCCATGGAGAGTGTGTAACCCAACAAGTTCTCCAGTTTGCTAGCCACTTCTTCCTCATCAGGTCTGATAAGTATTATATCACTGATATGTTAAATGGATATGAGATGCACCGATAGTCCAGATCTCTTCAGTCTATATTATGACTATAGGCCTGGGGCAAAGCTGTAAATGTATACTAGTGTCCATTTTATGTGAGCACAAATTTTCTGATTCTCTTTTCCAATAGGTATTAAAAAATTCACTTATCATGTTAACAGCTGTGTACCATGTACCTGCTCTAGTGAACACACCACATTTGGCGCTGTATCTGTTATCAAAAGTACTACTGGGTTGAGTGCGAAGTATGTAGTGCATTGTCTTTCATCAAGATATTCTTTATTTCAGGGTCCAGATTGGTTAAATAATGGATCTCTGAAGAAAACCACCACCCCTGCATCCTTTAGATCCTTAAGAGTGGTAGAATTTTTTGCAATCTCTCAAAATACAGTGTGGTTTTGTATTTGCTGTATTGATGGGGGCACATCTGTTTCCAAGCTTCTAATCGATCTTCCCCACTATGTTAGCTATTACACTACCAATCAAGGACCCAATGTAGAGGTTGTACCAATTTACAAGTTGTTTATTCAATTAACCATTTGAGTACCAGAAAAACGACTATTACGTGTGTCTGTGGTCCCAGTAGATTATCTGTGAGCAAGATCTTGGCCAGAACTCCATTTATTCTCTGGTTCCTATATGCCCCACCTTACAGTCTGTGGGTCTCAGAGTGTCAGTGTCAATTTGAACTTGTGTCCAAGCGTTCTCAAAATACTCGGAACTCCCCAATCTCCTATTATACAGTTAACTCAAATACATTGTCATAGGTCCATTTGAGGAAGTTCTATGGGAATCGATAGTGTATGACTTTGCTGTAGTTTTGTGGGTTTTTTTCCTGGAAATCAGTCTCTTCTTAAGTCACTGGATTTAGGGTAAAAAACCTGGCTACAATTCAAAAATTGGGCAAGAGATCATGATATTTCATTGGGTTCACTGCTTTCACTCTTCTATTCATTCATCCTTCATTTCTTATGATTGTATAGGTTGAGCAATTCCCTATGTAGGTACCCCTCTAAGCCACTAGAGAGTCTGTGTTCTACTAAATATATTTATAACTTTCTGTAGTTTGGCTCTGCCCCCCTTGGACACTTGGACTTTGCTGTGAGTTATAATAATTGTCTCCACCTATATGCTGAAGCTACCTGGACTTTTGGGGGGATCCTATTATCCTCATTGATATCAATGACCCTAGTTTTGTAATGACCTCTCCTACCATTAACCCTGACAAATAGAGGAGACACATCAGTGAGTTTGGTCTCCCATCACCTGTACAATCATATGGCCTTGGGAAAGGCTATATTCTCCAAGCCTTCCTGTTGCACATAATCATCAGGTATGTATCTTCTCCACCATGTCCACTTCTCTGAGCATTTTAATCTATTTCTTTTTTACCATCTACTATAGAAATTCTTCCCTTTCAACCTCATTTAAAGTAGTTTATCACAATTTCCATCTTTCTAGGAGCCATCCCAGTAGCAAGTTAGACAATTTCTTCAATTTTTTACCATTATGTTAAGTTCTGTATCTCAACATCATATTCTTAGGTTGAGAAAGGCCCTTTTGCTCAGCATTAAGTTCTTTCACCCTTAATCAAACATGCTTAGAATCCTATCCCATTTATGTTCTTGTATACTGCACATATAAGTCTTGAAGTTCATTTAGGATATAGTTCTTTCCTCCAGTAGCAGTCTCAACGTATCCCCTGCTGTGTTATGGTGTGACTTAATCCTGTTTGTTTGTGCAGTGGTGAGGAGGAATGCCAGGGGCAGACCACGAAGGGGACACATAGTATCTTGCAGAGGAGAAGCTTTTCAGTTGTCTCCAAGCAAGGAAGGAATGCTATCTCTTGTTCTGGAGAGAGGTCCACCTCTGCTGCCTCAGAGGGTTCAAGAGAATCTGTGGATTCGAAAGTTTTGGAGGAATCAACTCAAATATACCCAGCCCATTAGTCAAGGACCCATTTTTTCCAACCAGAGCTCCAACACTGGCATAGTAGAGTTGCCCGGGTTCGAGATTTCTCATTCTTTGGAACACTGCTACTTTTTAAGCCTGAAGCTTTCCCTCAGTTTTCCCTAGCCTTCCATTTCCTGACCTCTGACTTTCATTTAGCTTTCAATTAGCCATTAATTTCTCTCAGCTTTTTGTTATCCTTTCCAGGGCAATAGAGGTTAGCGATAATAGCCACCCATATCCATTGTGCTTAGAGTTACTGTTGCACCCATATTTTTCACATCAGCTAATATATTTCCTACCAAAGGTGTATCATCTCAATTCATTGCCAATAACAGTTTTTCCTCTTCTTTTTTTTTTTTTTCGGTGAGGAAGATTGTCCCTGAGCTAACATCAGTGCCAGTCTTCCTCTATTTTGTATGTGGGATGCCTCCACAGCGTGGCTTGATGAGCAGTGTGTATGTCCATATTGTGGATCTGAACCTGTGAACCCCAGGCCACCGAAGTGGAGCACTTGAACTTAACCACTTTGCCAAGGGACCACCCTGCCAATAATAGTTTTAATAATTGGATCTTATTCCACAGCCCAGCTGTGCTCTCCCCTGGTGATAAGATCCCCACTGCCAAGTAGGTGGCAAATGATGCAACTCCAACCCTCGCCTTATTGTCTTCCTTATCAGACCATATCTGAAAACAACTGTCACAGATTTGGTTCCCCAAAAAGCAGATTGTGTTGAATTTAGCCTGTAGGATGATCATTCAGAGTGCCCTAGGGATCAGCCCCTGTGGAAGTGAGGGGACAAAAGCAGGAAGCAAAGGGAGAATTCAAGCTTGGATGTAAACATAATTACAGTCTTGGCTGACCCCACAGGCAATTCTAGAGTTATAATCATCCTTTAGAGTTGGGCCAAGATGACCAGGCCTTAATACCCGTGCACTGACATTGGTCACCTTTGGCGAGATGGCTCTCTGCAGCTAAGGTCACCTCTGAAGTCACTATCAGCAAAAGGATACCTGGTGACAACATTCTCAGCATCTGTGGTAACAACACTCATTGAAATGGGATCTGGGAAGCACATCAGTGTCTACCACGTTAAGTATTCTTAGCCTTTCTAAGCCTCAGTTTCTCCAAAACGAAAATCAGTCAATTAACCAGCTGGCAAGTGTTAGGGAAATTAAGGATCAGTCTGATCTTGATTTGAGGAGCTTGTACCTTTAATCTCTACGCAGTAATCTTCCAATATTCTTCACTTCATCTTAAAATATTCCACCTACTTCTAGTTATTTATTGCTTTAGTGTTTTAGTAGTTAGTCTTTCCTTGGCGATAATAATTGTTCTTTAATAAGTATTTGTGGTGTTAATGAGTGTTTTAAAATGAAAATCTGACCCCATTGTTTTAGGGTAGTTGATAGGATTATATAAAATAATCCTTGTAAATATTTACATATTTACTGAGTACTTATTACCTGATAATATATATTATGCTGTTGTTATTTTATTTTGATGAGTCGCTAATTAAGACCTTGAGCCATCAACCATTCATTGTTTTCTATCACCACATATTGCCTTGGTTATTCTTCATCATCCGTGAACTTAACTACATAGAATATAGTGGGATAAAAGAGGACGCACTGGTTTTTTACTTTTATTAAGTTTTATCCTTTCATTCAATAAAGATGTTTGAGTGCTTGCTATGATGTAGCTTTAATGCTTGCTGTCTATCAATGTTGGCTCATCACTGATGATCCAAAATTGAAGAGAGCAAATTCCTGTCCCTGATGATAATAATGCTATTATATTCTGGTGAGAGATACAGATGAGCAAATCATTGATAATAATGCACTGTGGTTAGTGCTATGGTTTACTAATATCACTTAAGATAATTTTTTAAAAAAATATAACTCATTTACAGTCCCATAGATCAAAGTGTACATACACCACCCTCCATCTTATCTGTTTATCTTTTTGGGAAAAAAAATGATTCTCCAATCTTAAAATATTTGATGAACTGCCTTGAAATCATTTTTCTTACTATATAAATATATAATTTTGTAGAAGGGGTATGTATTTTCCTTAGGGTTTATCAAGAAAAAAATCATAAAATTGGTTCTTATTTTAATTAACACTGTTGCCTCCTTTTTCAAAAATGTGATTTTTAATATGATTTTATTTATATATATAGTTTATTTTATATAAAAATAAATGCTATATATACATATATACTATAAAATTCTAAACAGTTTCTTTTTTTTACAAATGGGGTTTCTTAGAAAGCTAAGAATGTAGAGATTGTCTTCAAATTCAGAAAAGAATGATTTCTCACATTGAATTATCCAGGCATTCAGTGTTATTATTTTGTTTGTTAGATTGTTTATTTTTAATGTATTTGGAATGCTTGTGTGGAATGACAAAACAATAATAATAATGATGCCACTGTAAAATACGTATTTTAAACTTCAAGAGAACATTATAGGGAAATTGATGCAATATAGAACTGAGAATTAACAGTTGTTTCCATGTGAATTTAAGCCACTTACTAGACATAAAAAATTCAATTTTTTATAACCGTGGTTGAAAGCAACTGGTTGAAACAGATCTCAAGAGATTTATCACAAAAATTTCTGGAGAATGTAAGGCTTAAAACGATTTAGAGTCCAAACTACATATCTATTTTGTTCTAAATTAAAACTTGGATTGTCAACAAGGCTTTTACTAGTGTAAAATGTAGACTCTTTATGGGGGAAAAGTTGAAGACCAATGTGATTTTACCTTGATCTGCAAATCTTCAGCTTGCTGCCTAGAGGAGTAGTGGATTGTATCAAAACACCCAGAGCCAGAGAATTTTGAGCAGCACAAACAAAAATCCCTGTAAAATTATTAATTTTAATTGATTTTCATATTTATCATTGGTGAAGGATTTCAGTTGGATTAGATATATGCTTTTATCTGAAAACACTACTTTAACTTGGACTTTTTTCATTTAATTACGGTGTCTAATGATCTCAGCATTTATATTAACCCTTAAGAAGCAATTAGTTCCTTGATAATAAGCAGTGACAATGATGGAGAATGCACTTTAAATGGAAACACAAAGCACTTCTTAGGAAGAAACATCCCTGTTTCTTTAAAAGATAAGACGTTTTCCAGTTTCATTGTCCCCAGCTCAGTTACTGGTTCGTTTTTCTGCATATAATTTCAATTCTCACCAGTTAAATCTACATATCTTTAAAATGTATTCCTTCTTTTTTGTCATATCCCTTGTCTTAGTTCAGACTCTCATAATTTGTCCCTTGGATTACCGCCATAGCCTCCAAACTGATGTCTCTGACTTTTTCTTCTCCTGCTCCAGTAGATTTTCCACATGGCAATATAAATCTGTTCATACACTGCTGTGCATGCTACCTTTCAGAAACTCTCTATGATCTATGGGACAACATCCTTATACTAGTGTATAACTTCTTTAAATCTGTTACATTTCCAACATACAAATCTTTTTTTTTTTTTTTTAAAGATTTTATTTATTTATTTTTCCCCCAAAGCCCCAGTAGACCAGTAGATAGTTGTCTATGTCGTAGCTGCACATCCATTCCAGTTGCTGTATGTGGGACGCGGCCTCAGCATGGCCGGAGAAGCGGTGCGTCGGTGCTCGCCCGGGATCTGAACCCAGGCCGCCAGCAGCGGAGCGCGAGCACTTAACCGCTAAGCCACGGGGCCGGCCCTCCAACATACAAATCTTGAAGTTGAGCCACAGTAAACTGTCAACAGCCTGAATTCTTACTATACACCCCCAGTAAGCAGCTATGTGATTTTGGACAAGTTACCTAATATATCTGTGCCTCAATTTTCTCCTTTGTGAAAAGGTTATAAAATGTATTTGACTCATAGAGCTTTGGAGAAGACTAAATAACTGCTACTACTACTAACATAATAATAATGATGATGAATAATAGTAACAGTAGCAAATATTTTGTAAGTAATGACTCAGTGCCAAATGCTATTCTAAGCATTTTATATGTCTTCACTCGGAGTTCTCTAAGTATTCAATTGTCTCTCCCATTCTGATGCTTTTCTACAGGTTGTATCCTCTCTATGCAGTGGTTTTCTATCCTTGTCTACCTGGATAATTCCAATACATCCTTCACAAGAAACTCGAGCATCTTTTACCCTGTGCAACTATGCCTGATGCCTTGGGAGGCACAGTGAGAAACCCCTTTTCTCTGATCTCATCACATTTATTCTGTTTCTTTATCTTTTTCTGTTTACCTTGCTTTGGAGCTACTTTGTTGAAGAAGTAGACTATGTCTTCTTAGAGACAGAGATGGTTTCTTTCTTACTCTTGTATTCCCAGTACCTAGTTCAGTGCTTAGCATAGAAAAGATAATCAGTCACATTGTATGCATAAATCACTAACGGCATGAATAAATAAATGCTATAAAGCCCACATCTTCAGCAAGTGTTGTAAACATTTCTTAAATTTAATTTATTTTTGTTTAAATCAAGAGAAAGACAAGAAAAATGTATTATATTCAACATCTATGCTCTAGGTTTCATTTGAGAAAAATTCTTTAGTTATACCATATTATTATGCTAGTTACTTAGGATTTACAAAGTAATATTTCAAGAAGTTTCTGAGAAACCATACTAAACAAAGAATTATGATTCTCATCCCTAACAGCAAACATAGACTAGTTTTGCACATAATCACAACCTCAGTTTCTATCTTTTATATATACCTTCCATCATAAATAAAAGCTGAGTGTGAATAGAATAACTTTTATTCACTTTTTTATAAGATTAAATTTATAGAGACCAAATCTATGTGGTGCACTAGATAACAAGTTCATGGCCCAGGTTGTTTCTGTTCTCCAAAACAGGTCTAGATATTGTCAAAGGAATTTCAAGTGTTGCTCAAATATTGCAGCAGGACTGTATATTGCTAAAAAAAAAAGTTAGAAGTCAACTTGGAGATATTAAAATTTTAAAATGTACTTACCCATTTACTAACCAAGTCCATTTCTAGGAATCCACACTACAGAAAGAGCACATAAGGATGTGTTTATAAATATGTTTATGGAGGCATTGTTTGACAAAACTATCTGAGACAACCTAAATGTATATTAGATCAGGAACTGTTTAATCAAAGGCTCCTTTTTTGTTGTTTTGCTCATTTATCTCACCTCTAGGAAATAAAGCCTGTGCAGTTTCTTACTTCAGTGATAAAAATTGTCTAGAAAATAAACCCAAGGATAAACATACCAAGCAAAGAAAGTTTCTCAAAGAGATTTTGAGCAGGGTCCTCGTAATCCTCATGTACTTAGGCAATTCCAGAGCAACATCCTTGATGAGCAGGAGGAAGCCTGCTCATCACATTTTATTGCATAGATAACATCAAGAGAGAAACAATCTGAAAAATGTAAGATAGTACCCTGAGAATTTTGGGGGCAGGAGGAGAGAGGGGGAGAGAGAGATCTCCCTAGCCCAAAAGCTCTATTTCCTACTTCTGTGTCAAATTAGTATCCACATATCCATAGCCCACAATTAGTATCTTTCTCCTTAAGAGAAAAACAAGGTAGAGGAGATGATAAAGGTAAATCTAAATTCCTGGCTAAGTCCAGCAAACTTGTCAGTCATTATCGGTATTAGCATGTGGTTGAGTCCATGAGGTTCAGACTTATTTCCAACATGATGGATTTCCATTCTTGGTACTAAAAAAATATATTTCAAAAATTTGTAGTTGAAAAAGAAACACACATAAATAAATCATTTAAATTCTACTTAATCTCTATCGCTTACCACAAACTTTTCTTACCATCTCCCTTCAATCATCCTTCACTCCCAGAATGTTCTTTAGGTGGGGGCCCTACTGGAATTTAGAACTTGGGTTGAATTTTAACAGGCACAGGCCATCAGAATGAAATAAATTACCCAATAAGTAAGCCATCTTATATTTATCATATTTACTTTAACCAGTAAAATGAGAGATATCATTCACTAGCAAAGAAGAAATATCTGGAAGTAATTCATCTATATGGAAGGATAGATGTGGAAAAGAAAAGATGAGTCAAAGAAACCTCTATCACATTAAATAATATAATTGATCTAGGAAGAAGAAATATGTTTTAAGTCATGATGTTTTATCACAAAAATCTATATTGTTGCAAGAATTACTGTGATCAGTGGTAATTTTGCTTTTTTCTGGGATCTACTCCAAATTTATGTTATTCTCACTGCTTAAGGAATACATTAGATTCATTTAGTAGCCCTTTATCTTACCAGGCTTGACCAACGATAAATATTAAAATAGGAAAGAAGTATAAATTTATGCTTGTTATTTCGGATCGTGACATATGTCCAAATAAGAACATATCTTTCAATATTCTAATGAGTTTTTTAAGAGCTTGGTTATTTGCAACGTAATCAGATAAAGTCAGTTAAATTTTGTCTTCCTCAAAATTTTACTTATAAGTTTATATATTCCATTAAGAAAACAAACACCAGGGCCGGCCCCTTGGCTTAGCGGTTAAGTGCGGGCGCTCCGCTGCTGGCGGCCCAGGTTTGGATCCTGGGCGCACACCGAGGCATCGCTTTTCCAGCCGTGCTGAGGCTGCGTCCCACATACAGCAACTAGAAGGCTGTGCAGCTATGACATACAACTATCTATTGGGGCTTTGGGGAGAAAAAAAGGAGGAGGATTAGCATGGATGTTAGCTCAGGGCTGATCTTCCTCACAAAAAAAAAAAAAGAAAAGAAAAAAGAAAACAAACACCAAAAGAGTGAGTAAGGCCTTTGGTGATGTAAAAAAAAACCATCAATTGCATAGAGGCTTGGGAATATATGATATGGGGCAAAACTATTCTAATCTCTTCAATTCTCTTTTTCATAGTACCTCAGTATGCCCACAAGGGTAATCAAGCTCTGATGAAATTAATACAACATCCAGACTTAGACTGAGTTAATATTCTGCGCATGTTAAGTTTAAAGTATTGTCCTTCCAATATAATGAAGCAAATCTAGATGCCATATTTGGAGAAAAATAATAGGAAAGAGTGAGCATTACTGTAGGAGAGTTAAGTTCAAATTTTAGGTCCATCGTTTGCTTACTGTGTGACACTGGGTGAGATTAAATAATTTGCCCCAAATTAATTTTTCTCTGTTATGTTATTTAATTTATCTCTCATAATGAAAACATGCAGACACCTGTTTCAATGCCTGATAATATGGTAGATGCTCATTAAGTGGTGGTTCCTCTTTTCAATGGATGCATTCATCTCATGTCAATATTCTTAACTTTTTTTATTCTGCAAATATGCCAACATTTGACTTTGTAATGCACTAAGCTTTTCTTTAACACCGTTTTTATACTTGTCATAATTTCAAGGTTTGTATTCTTTTAAGAGCTATTACTAGTGAAGGCTGACATAGTGAATGACACAATTGCTTTGTTAATGCATAGTTTGGGACAATATACCTGCAATGGTATAAATTCACTGATTTATATTACTTAGCAATTACTTTTAAATGTAATTCATCTAAATCATATTATTAAATTTATCTGGATAAATTTAACAGACATTTCTACAATTGAAAAGAAACGTTCCATACAGTTTCCTCTGAAAACACATCTTTGGGTGTATCCCAGAAATAATTAAAGGAATTCTGCTCTAAAGTACTGGGTAGCAAATTGAGTGACTGCTTTAGGGAAATCATATTTACGCTAATTAGCATTAATCGATAAGAGATCATAATAATTCTACTTCTAAAATCCCACCACACTTTATTAAGAGCTTCAGTGAGAATGACACATTCTTTTTTTTTTTTTTTTTTGGTGAGGAAGATTAGCCCTGAGCTAACATCTGTCGCCAATCCTCCTCTTTTTGCTGAGGAAGACTGGCCCTGGGCTAACATCCTTGCCCAGCCTCCTCGACTTTATATGGGACACCGTCACAGCATGGCTGGACAAGTGGTGCGTCGGTGCGTGCCCAGGGTCCGAACCCCGGGCTGCCACAGCGGAGTGCACTTAACCACCACGCCACCAGGCCAGCCCAGAGAATGACACGTTCTTAAAGTGTATTTGCCTATTTATTAAAATCTAAATCCAAAATAAGTTTCTTAAAACATTCTATTAAAATTTACATCCATTCCTCGTCATTCTCCATGCATTTCCAGAATATAACTTTCATGTGAAATACATGAAATATGATACATATAGATGTATGTGACATTATAAAATAGATTAAATAATTTCAAGATATAGTGTATTGGTTTGGAGTTATTTAGATATGAATGTGTTCTCGGGAAAAAAAAAATTAAACTCCAGGAACAAAATTAACTGGATCATCCCAGTCAATATGACAAAAAACTATGGTGACAGACTTTAAAAACCCATTTTGATTTAGCCAACCCTGAAATCAAGGCACTTTTGATAATTCTGTTTTAAAATACGTTTGCAGTCAGAAAGATTTAAAACTCAAAAACAATTCTGCATTTTATGTGCCAAGTTTAGTGCTTCTAATAATTCTTGCCTGCTATTTGATAAATAATAAGTGAATTTTCCTTCAGATAACCTAGAGTTCATTGTAAAGGCAATTAGAATGAAATATTGTTTTTAATTGTGCAATTTAATTAATTTTTCAACATGTCAACACCATCTTCTGTATTTATTTTCCTGAACATTTTGTTGTGTTTAGAGTTTGGATTTTTCTTTTGAATAATTTTCTAATGATTAGATTAAACGTTATACTCTTTATCATAGTAGAAACAGAAATTTAAATACCTTGTGGATTTCCCCCAAACAGTACAAGGTTCATTTCCTTGAGGACTCTGTTATATATGGAGGCCTCCATATTTAGGGATGTGCAGGTCTGTGTGTGTGTATGTGTGTATAAATATAAGTGTATCATTTGTACTATGTGTATCATCTGTACTGTGGGTTGGGTTGGCGGTGGAGTAAGTGCAGTAATTCTAAATTCTCCACCTTAAAATTTTCTCCTTTTCAGGAAACTACACACACAACAGTAAATCTGTCACCTGGTATCTGCATAGGTAAAAATTTTGACGTGGCATAGCTAAAAAAAAAATCTTGGGACTGGCCGTGTGGTGTAGTGATTGAGTGCAGTGTACTCTGATTCAGTGGCCCGGGGTTTGTGGGTTCCCATCCTGGGAGGGGACCTACACACTGCTCGTCAAGCCATGCTGTGGTGGCATCCTATATACAAAGTAGAGGAAGATGGGCACAGATGTTAGCTCAGGGCTAATCTTCCTCACCAAAAAAATAAATAAATAAAAACATAAAATCTTTTTAAAAGTATGCCATATTTATTACCTGCATCTATATCTATATTTAAGTTTGATATTATGTTAGAAATATCTTGTAATCTGTTTCTGAAAAACTTGTGGTCCTTGGAAGTCTTGATCAGCAGTTCCCCGGTGATAATGGTATCACTAATAGAAATAAATATAGAGAGATCTCGAGTCAAGAGGGCGGCGTAGGCAGACTCTGAACTCACCTCCTCCCGTGGACACAGCCAATTTACAACTACTCGTGGAAAAATTACCCCTGAGACAGAACTGAAAACTGGATAAGAGGAACTCCTGCAACAACGGACAATCCTAACTGAGGTGGAAGAGGCAGAGACTCCCTTCCGGAGAGGAAAAACGCCGCCTTCACAAGCCGCCAGCTTCACGGCCGCCGGGAGCAGCTCACAGGTACGCAGCCTCCCTGGAGGCGTGGGGTCCTGAGCCGGGGAGCGCCCCCGCTGTGGGCATTTTGTGGACCCAGCACAATCGAGACCAGCGGCATAATATCTGACTGTGCCTGCTACTAAAACACTGGGGAGCACCCCCAGAAAACCCGGTTCACAAAGAAACTACAACAGGCTCTTAAAGGGCCTGCGCGCAAACTCACCCGTTTCAGAGAGCATCCTAAAATCACCAGAAGGAAAGGTGCACAGTGCTGTGGTGACAAGAGACTCACCTAATAGGCCCTGAGTGCATCTCGGTGAGGGGTGAGACCTCTCCAGGGACTGGGACATTGGCGGCGGCCATTGTTGTGGCCTGGTGTGGGCATGCTGACACAGACACCATTGGAGTTCTCCCTGAGGCCTGCTAGCCCAGGGTCTGCCCCACCCGCTAGAGCACTGATTTAATCCAGCTCAGCCAGGGCAGGCAGCCCACCCTAGAGAATGGCCCCACCCAACAACAAGCCCTCAGGCAACTTGTGGGTCTGCATATATTGGTGACTGGATTCTCTGCAGCCTGGCAACTGAGCCCACATTAGCAGGGCAGGGCGTGCACAAGGAGCCGGTGGAGAGTGTGGGGCAGTGGCGGAGTGTGTGGGGGTCCCGCCGTGGAGAGACTGGGTCCGCTTTGGGAGGTCGGGGCACGCACACGAGGCAGGACTGTGTTGATTGTGTGTGTGGGGCTGTGGGTGGCAGGGCTGGTCAGCCCCAGAAGACTTGTGCTTCTCAAAGACCCACATAGGGGGTTTGCCCCACCTTCCAAAGCCTGAAACAATTGGGTGCTCCCGTGCCTGAGGCCAGCCCCACCCAGCTGCAATCCTCAGAGAGCTGACAAGAGACCTAATAGGCTAGAGGCTTACAGCAATTGTAAGGCCCTGAGCCTAACAACCTCCCACGCTGGGGGCCTACTCACTTAAAGGAAATACTGCAACACAAATGTGGTATTAGAACTTGCAGCCAACTGTGCTGGGGCTCCCCACACCTGATAAAGAGACTGAAGGGCCCACAACAATTACAAGCAGCTGAGCATTACAACAGCTGGCCAGGAGCATAACTCGGCCTCCCTGGGTGCTTATGGGGAAAGCAAACAGGCCACAATAGAAGGACACATGTAGCCCACATAGGGGTCACCCCTGGAACATTGAGAACTGAGGGAAGCACACTGGAAACCTCCTAAGGCATCACTTACATATGGTCACCTATCCAAGAGCAGGAGACGTAGCTGACCTACCTAATACGTAGACACAAGCACAGGGAAAGAGGCAAAATGAGGAGGCAAAAGAATACATTCCAAGTAAGGGAAGAAGACAAAACTGCAGAAAAGGAACTAAGTGAAACAGAAATGAGCAACCTACCTGACAGAGAGTTCAAACTAAGAGTGTTAAGGATGCCCACTGATCTGGGGAGAAGAATAGATGAACTCAGTGAGAATGTCAACAAAGAAATGGAAGATATAAAAAAGAACCAATCAGAAATGAAGAATACTGGAAATGAAAAATTTATTAGAATTTTTCTAGCAGAGAAAGCAGAGTAGAGGATACAGAAGAACGGATCTGTGAGCTGGACGAAAGACTAGAAGAAATTATCCAAGGTGAACAGGTAAAAGAGAAAAGAATTAAAAAGAGTGAGGACAGTCTAAGGGACCTCTGGGACAACATCAAGAGCACTAACATCCGTGTTATAGGTGTCCCGGAAGGAGTAGAGTGAGACAAGGGGGCAGAGAATCTATTTCAAGGAATAATAGATGAAAACTTCCCTAACCTAAGGAAGGAAACAGACATCCAGGTACAGGAAGCACAGAGAGCCCCAAACAAGATAAACCCAAAGAGGCCCACATCAAGACACATCATAATCAAAATGTCCAGAATTAAAGATGAAGAGAGAATCCTAAAAGCCACAAGAGAATGTCAAGTTACATACAAAGGAAACTCCATTAAGGCTATCAGCTGACTTATCAGCAGAAACCTTACAGGCTAGAAGAGAAAGGCATGATATATTTAAAGTGTTAAAACAAACAAACTTACAGCCAAGAATACTCTACCCAGCAAGGTTATCATTCAAAATGGAAAGAGAGATCAAAATTTTCCCAGACAAGCAAAACTTAAAGGAGTTTGTCACCAAGAAACCAGTGCTACAAGAAATGTTAAAGGGACTGATTTAAGGGGAAAAGAGAAGACCACAAATAGGAAAAATTATCTATTTCCATGGTAAGAACGTAATGGATACAAATGCACAAAAAAGAGGTTAGATATGATATCAAAAACATAAAAGGAGGGAAGAGAGGAGTTAAAGAGTACAGCTTTCAGACAGAGGTCAAACGAAAGTGACCATCAATTCTGTATAGAAGAAGAAAGGAACAGAGAAGGACTACTAAAACACTGAGAAAAAAAAAAAAGTTAAAAAATGGCAGTAAGTACATACTTATCAATAGCTACTTTAAACGTCAATGGACTAAATGCTCCAATTAAAAGGCATAGGGTGGCTGATTGGATAAAAACAAGACCCATATATATGCTGCATACAAGAGACACACTTCAGACCTAAAGACACTCACAAACTGAAAGTGAAGGGATGGAAAAAGATACTCCACGCAAATGGCAATGAAAAGAAAGCTGGGGTAGCAGTACTCATATCAGACAAAATAGACTTTAAAACAAAAACTGTAAAAAGAGACAAAGAAGGCCATTACATAATGATCAAGGGAACAATCCAACAAGAGGATATAACACTTGTAAATATCTACGCACCCAATGTAGGTGCACCTAAATATATAAAGCAATTATTAACAGACATAAAAACAGAAATAGACAGTAACACAATAATAGTAGGGAACTTGAACACTCCACTTACACCAACGGATAGATCATCCAAACAGAAGATCAATAAGGAAACATGGCCTTAAACGACACCCTAGAACAGATGGACCTAATAGATATATACAGAGCATTCCGTCCAAAAACCTAAGAATACACGTTCTTTTCAAATGCATATGGAACATTCTCCAGGATTGATCACATATTAGGCCACAAAACAAGTCTCCATAAATTTAAGAAGATTGAAATAATACCAAGCATCTTTTCTGACCACAACGGTATGAAACTAGAAATCAACTATAGAAAGAAAATCAGAAAAGCCACAGATACGTGGAGATTAAACAAAATGCTACTGAACAACGATTGGGTTAACGAAGAAATCAAAGAAGAAATCAAAAAATACCTGGAGACAAATGAAAATGAAAATACGACATGCCAGAATTTATGGGATACAGCAAAAGCGGTTCAAAGAGGGAAGTTTATAGCGATACAGGCCTATCTGAACAAACAAGAAAAATCTCAAATAAACAATCTAACAATGCACCTAAAGGAACTGGAAAAAGAAGAACAAACAAAGCCAAAATCAGTAGAAGAAGGGAAATCATAAAAATTAGAGCAGAAATAAATGAAATAGAGACCAAAAAAAAATAGAAAAAATTAATAAAACCAAGAGCTGGTTCTTTGAAAAGATCAACAAAATTGACAAACCTTTAGCTAGACTCACCAAGAAAAAAAGAGAGAAGGCACAAATGAATAAAATCAGAAATGAAAGAGGAGAAATTACAACAGACACCTCAGAAATACAAAAGATTATAAGAGAATACTATGAAAAGCTATATGCCAACCAATTCGACAATCTGGAAGAAATGGATAAATTCTTAGACTCATACAACCTTCCAAAACTGGATCAAGAAGAAGTAGAGAATCTGAATAGACCAATCACCAGTAAGGAGATCGAAACAGTAATCAAAAACCTCCCCAAAAATAAAAGTCCAGGACCAGATGGCTTCCCTGGTGAATTCTACCAAACATTCAAAGAAGACTTAATACCTATCCTTCTCAAACTCTTCCAAAAAATTGAGGAGGGGGGGAAGCTCCCTAACTCATTCTACAAAGCTGACATTACCCTGATACTAAAAGCAGTCAAGGACAACACAAAAAAAGAAAATTACAGGCCAATATCACTGATGAACATCGATGCAAAAATCCTCAGCAAAATACTAGCAAATCGCATACAACAATACGTTAAAAAGATTATACACCATGATCAAGTGGGATTTATTCCAGGGATGCAGGGATGGTTTAACATTCGCAAATCAATCAACGTGATACACCACATTAATAAAATGAAGAATAAAAATCACATGATCATCTCAATAGATGCAGGGAAAGCATTTGATAAGATACAGCATCCATTTATGATAAAAACTCTGAATAAAATGGATATAGAAGAAAAGTACCTCAACATAATAAAGACCGTATATATGACAAACCCACAGCTAATATCATCCTCAATGGTGAAAAACTGAAAGCTATCCCTCTAAGAACAGGAACCTGACAAGGATGCCCACTCTCACCACTCCTATTTAACATAGTACTGGAAGTCCTAGCCAGAGCAATCAGGCAAGAGAAAGAAATAAAAGGGATCCAAATTGGAAAGGAAGAAGTGAAACTGTCACTATTTGCAGATGACATGATTTTATATATAGAAAACCCTAAAGAATCCACCAGAAAACTTTTAGAAGTAATAAACAAATATGGTAAAGTTGCAGGATACAAAAATCAACATACAAAAATCAGTTGCATTTCTCTACACTAACAACGAAGTAGCAGAAAGAGAAATTAAGAATACCATCCCATTTACGATTGCAACAAAAAGAATAAAATACCTAGGAATAAACTTAACCAAAGAGGTGAAAGATCTGTACACAGAAAACTATAAAACATTTCTGAAAGAAATTGAAGAAGACACAAAGAAATGGAAAGACATTCCGTGCTCTTGGATTAGAAGAATTAACATAGTTAAGATGTCCATACTTCCTAAAGACATCTATAGATTCAATGCAATCCCTATCAAAGTTCCAACAACATTTTTCACAGAAATAGAACAAAGAATCCTAAAATTTATATGGAACAACAAAAGACCCCGAATAGCTAAAGGAATCCTGAGAAAAAAGAACAAAGCTGGAGGTATCACACTCCCTGATTTCAAAATATACTACAAAGCTATAGTAACCAAAACAGCATGGTACTGGCACAAAAACAGACACACAGATCAATGGAATAGAATCGAAAGCCCAGAAATAAACCCACACATCTATGGACAGCTAATCTTTGACAAAGGAGCCAAGAACATACAATGGGGAAAAGAAAGTCTCTTCAACAAATGGTATTGGGAAAACTGGATAGCCACATGCAAAAAAATGAAAGTAGACCCTTACCTTACACCATACACAAAAATTAACTCCAAATGGATTAAAGACTTGAATGTAAGACCTGAAACTATGAAACTTCTAGAAGAAAACATAGGTAGTATGCTCTTCGACATCCGTCTTAGCAACATCTTTTCAAACACCATGTCTGACCGGGCAAGAGAAACAATAGAAAAAATAAACAAATGGGACTACATCAAACTAAAAAGCTTCTGCACAGCAAAGGAAACCATCAACAAAACGAAAAGACAACCTAACAATTGGGAGAAGATATTTGCAAACCATACATCTGATAAGGGCTTAATCTCCAAAATATATAAAGAACTCATGCATCTCAACAACAAGAAAACTACCAACCCAATTAAAAAATGGGCAAAAGACCTGAACAGACATTTCTCCAAAGAAGATATACAGATGGCCAACAGACACATGAAAAGATGTTCAAAATCACTAACTATCAGGGAAATGCAAATCAAAACTACAATGAGATATATCACCTCATGCCCGTCAGAATGGCTATAATTAACAAGACAGGAAACAACATGTGTTGGAGAGGATGTGGAGAGAAGGGAACTCTCATACACTGCTGGTGGGAGTGCAAACTGGTGCAGCCACTATGGAAAACAGTATGGAGAGTCCTCAAAAAATCAAGGATAGAAGTACCATATGATCCAGCTATTCCACTGTTGGGTATTTATCCAAAGAACTTGAAAACACCAATTTGTAAAGGTACATGCACCCCTGTGTTCATTGCAGCGTTATTCACAATAACCAAGACTTGGAAACAACCTAAGTGCCCATCAAGTGACGAATGGATACAGAAGATGTGGTATATATACACAATGGAATACTACTCAGCCATAAGAAACGATGAAATCCAGTCATTTGTGACAACATGGATGGACATTGAGGGTATAATGCAAAATGAAATAAGTCAGAGGGGGAAGCTCAAATACCGTATGATTTCCTTCATTAAGTAGTAGATAATAACAACAACAAACACATAGAGACAGAGATTGGATTGGTGGTCACCAGAGGGGAAGGGGGGAGGGAGGAGGGTGAAAAGGATAATTCAGTACATGTGTGTGGTGATGGGTTGTAATTAGCATTTTGGTGGTGAACATGATGTAATCTATGCAGAAATAGAAGTATAATGATGTACACCTGAAATTTTTACAATATTATAAACCAATGTTACTGCGATAAACATAAAATTTAAAAAAAAAGAGATAAATATAGAAAAGAAGAGGATTTGGAGATAAGGTAACTGCTTTTAGATGTGGTAGCAATAGGCCTGTCTTAGGAGGCTGCAAATTATTTTACTCTCATTTATGCTACAAATAGGTTGTTAGACTTGAGCAATGTCACGTCTCTGTCCTGCCTCAGTTTCCTCATATGTAGAATGAGAGTATTAAAATATACAACCTCTATAGAACACCAAAATTTTCTAAGTCAATGATGTACGATTGGTCAGTAATTATATTTAATGGACACATGGTGCATTGTTTTCCATTTGTCTCCAACCCCTTAATACCTATGAGTCAGTTGCATTGGAATGGCTAGATTCTGAAAGATAATCAATAATAAGTGGAAACTGCTAATGAATCTACCATATAACCCATTAGATATTTTGCTGATGCAACAATTTTAAGATAATATGATTAATAACATTCTTCTAGTATCGGGAGATCTGATGAAGTAAGCAGTACTCATCATCAAAAACTATCTCAAACTGGGTAGCTCTCATTTCATATACACATACATACATATATATAAAGCAGGAAAGACTGAAAGCATCTTATTATCCCATTCTACTTTCTGAATTTGAATACAAATCCAGGATTAGAACATCATTGAGCTCAGAAATTCCCTTCCTACCCAGCACTTTGGTTTTGCACATTGTTACTACTCAGTACATATTTACTTGATGAATCATGATGCAGAAATTGTAAGCTGCCTACCTAGTAACCAATATCTCTTTCATCTATATCAACTGAACCCAGATTTTATTTAGGAGAGCAAAGTCTCTAGCTGAAAGGTCCCCAGTTTTCCTTGCAGCTGAGGTCCATGATGTGGCCTAATTCTAGCCTGAGTGATGCCCAAGGAAGCCACGTGGTAGGGGTTAAGTAAAGCTCTTCAAATGAAGCAACTCGATTGGCATGCAGCGTTTTGCCTTGCACCCCTGCCCTTCTTCGGTGCTGTAACATAGACATGCTGGTCTCTCCCATGTGGTCACAAGGCAATGGCCTCAGTGTCTAGCCCTACATTCTTGAGCCATTGAATTAACAACAACTGCTTAACTCCAGAACTCCTATATCTGAGGGAAAAACAACAAACTTCTACTTTATTAAGCCAATGTAAATTGTTTTCTTTCATGTCACGCAAAACTCATTCTTAATTGATAGCTACGTGGATGATTGATAGATGTATTTGATGAAGAAAGGGAAGAGTACAATATCTAAAGAACTTCAGAAACACAGGAAGTTGTGTATTTGATCCTAGATTTTGAGTATACTGGAAACATTTTACAGACGCAACAAAACTCAAATGCAAGAGAAGAAATAAGATACAAAATCATCATGAGCCATTCTATAGCATAAAATTACATGTTTCAAAAGTTCTACCATCAAATGTAGGTATTCAGGAAGAATTGCAATAGAGAAGAAAGAAGGGCAAATTATACTTCATTACAATTCTGTTTCCTTAGCCACAGTTGGGACTAGCACACAAAGAACATGATCTACAGCACCAAGTTCTGCCAAATTAGAAGATAAACTTCTAATGTAAATAGCACTCAAAGAATAAGACAAACATTCACAGTATTGTTTTTAGAACTTTACGGTATGGACAATAAATGAGAAAGGGTTTCAACTTGTCTATTTATTCAACCAATATTTTTCGAATGCTTCTAATTTGCTTGGTAAAATTCTTAAAACTCAAGCTAATATACCTTTTTTTCCAAATTCTTTCAGAATCATATTATAAACTATATATCAGGTTAGTATAATCACAGAAGGATTTCTTTCCAAGATTTTGAAACACTGGGACAGATAGCTGGAATCTAGTTCTGCCTGTTCAAGAATTAGATGGCTGATTTGGGGCCAGTTGTTAACTCTTTCTGAACCTTATATTCTTTATATATAAAATGACAATAATAATACTAAATTCACTAGACTGCTTTAAGGTTAAATGGTTTAACAAATGTAATCATCAGAATAAATTGCCAAATGAATACATAGAAGACTGAGGGAAAGCAAAGAGAGTTAATTTCTAAGCACTGTTAAGAGCCCCAAATACGTTGTCGGAACCCTCCAACCACATTGCTAAGACCGTCCCATCCTGTTACCCCTGCAAACATCTAGAATTCTGATTTAACAATATTGAAAAAAGAAAACTCAGAGGATTCCTACTGGGAAAATTATAAGAGCACACTCTTTACTGTTTAGGATCATTGATTTGTTATCATTGCTGTTTTCCATTGTAATCAGTTGATTTTAATGGTATCATGCCATTAGGCCAGGTTTTAGAAATATTTAAGTAAATTAATTTCTTGATTATAGTGGGTTTTGTGGTTACTGATGTTTAGGCTTTAAAGGTGTTTCTCTTCTTTTTTTTTCTTTTCCTCCTCCTTCTAGTCCTCTTTCTTTCTCCCTTCTTTTACGATGTGATTTGAGGCATATAATTATCATTTAGTCTGTAAACTAGCAATTAGAATTGTAAGCACTTAGTAATTTTAAAAATCAACTTTAGGCTGACAAATCCAGTATGTAGGATATTCTATAAGACATCGATCTTATACTCTTTAAAAAAAATCAATGCCCTGATAAACAAACAACCAAGTGAAAATACAGGGCTCTTATTCTAGATTAGAAGAGACTAAAGAGATACAGTGACCAAATGCAATGTGTGACACTTGGTAGAATATTGGATTAAAAAAAAAAAAGAAAATGAACAAAAGATGTTTTAGAGGCAGTTGTGGAAAGTGAAATGTAGGCTTTTAATTGGACAATCTTATGAAATTATTGTTAGTTTTTTTAAGTGTGATAATGGCATTATGGTTGCATGTGAGAATGTCCTTATCTAAGGAGATACATGCTGAAGCATTTAGGAATGAATTTTTGTGACAACACCAACTTCATTTTAAATAATTCAGGAAAAATATCATACACACATAGAAATAAAGAGATTGTGGCAGGATATGAATATTTAGAAAACCTACATGAGGTGAATATGGGTGTTAATTTTACTGTCGATTCAAATTTTCTGTTGATTTTTTTTAAATAAAGAGTTTGGAGAAAAATATTTTGAATGAACAAGCCCCTCCTAAGAATTAACCCTATACAGTGATGGTGTATAGGTGAGGGTATATAGATAAATGAAACAAATTTTACCCCGTAAAATTAGTATTCCACCATAGTCTTTAAAACTAAATATGAATTAGAATACTATCTACTGAAGCTACTAGAGAATGAAACTTAGTCTTGGGGAAGAACATATTGAACGAACAAAAGATTAATATAAGTGGAAAAATATTGTAAAAATGTATTCTTTTTAAGGGTTGATAACTCTCAATCATCCTATACAATTTGCTGAGAGATACTGCACTATACATTTTTAGCTATAGTAATAGTAGTTCCACGTGTTCTTTGTCTTAGTGTATGTTCTCTTTCCCTTTCCACCTGTTCCAGGCCCCAGGAGACTGGCTTAAGTCAAAGATTCACTTTGCCCTCTGGCTTTCGGTTGGATTTGGGTGAAGAGCACTGGCAGGAGATCTGAAAGCAGAGTAAGATTCAGTCATGAGTTCCACAACTGCCTCCTAGAGGAGTGGCAATGACCTAAGTTTACACGTCTTATCAGGAGGCTGGCCCCATCCAGCCTTCTCTTTCTGATTCCTGCTCTCTTTAGGATTCAGGGCCATAAAAGTGCTTCACTGATACTCTACTGTTACCCAGGAATTTCATTACCCCATGTAGTTTTCTTAGATCTTGCCCACGCTTTTGTAAATGGCCTCTTTGTTGAGCCCTGGGACCCTGATTAATCTAGGGACAATTTCTAGAATGCAAAAAGGGGTTCTTCTAAAAAACAAACACATTCACACAAACACACAAGAAACAGAAAAAAAATATTTTTATTCTTCTGGCTGAAGCCTACATTTACTTTCATGGTGGACGAAAATCCTTATCTTCTAAAATCAACAATAACTAAAATGTCAATGTGGTGGGAGAAAGCTCAACTAAACATTTTCTTCCTGTCACTGGTTTATTCTCCTCTAATAATGAAAATCAGTAGTTCTAAATAATTTCAAATAATTTATATATCTATATTTGATAGCAGAATCCTAAACAAAATTTGAAATATCCCGAGAATAAAAAAGTATACAGTCTTCAAAAATCGATATTTACATATATTTATATGTGCGTGTATATATAATACATTATTTATATATATAAATCAATATAATATATAAAAATATATTTATATTATATTATATATAAATTTATTATATATATACATACACATATTAATTATATACATATAATAATACATTATTATAATACATTATATATACAATACATATTTTGTATATATATACACAATACATATTTTGTATATATATGTATATACCTATACATACATATATATATATATATATATATATATACACACACAAAATATATCCCTTCTCTTTTTCAAAGTAAATGTAGTATTGACCTACTTCATCAACTAGAAGTACAATTTAACAAGCACCATGCTGTTCAGACATGGCAGGTATGTGTGTGCTGGGCTTCCAGCACCTTCAGCCAGGACATCGAGGTTCCAGCTTCTGAAGCCCCTGGACTATGCCATCACAGGTGCATAGCAGCATACTCAATGACCTCGGACCCCAAACCCTAGTTGCATTCATTCTCTGCAAGTGATCCAGGTACAGATTCATTTTCTCACTCAATGTATTTCATTCTTTCCTTTCCCCCTCCAATCTATTTCATATTCTTTCCCCTGTTTCCTTGTTTGTTTTCTGATTATCTCACATGGAATCACACGGGTCAATTAGGAATTACTGGGACCACTTTGATTTTGTGCTTGAAGTGCACAATGAAAATAATTTTACATCACATTTCTATGTCATAAAGATGTCTGGGTACCAATAATGAGCACAACCAACATTATTTTATTTGCATTCTGTGATAAGAATAAGGCTAAAGAGCAGTAATTTCTGGTCATCTAGAAAACTTGCCATGTTATTTCAGATCCTCACTTGGTTGCATACTCAAAGGTCACTTATGTAGCCAACACCTCCTGCAGGTAGTGTGAGTGCTTTAAGTGAATGATGTTAAGAATGCTTTGCTATATCTCTAAAATATAGGTAGTTATTATTATCACCTGTTATAAAAATGGGGAAACTGAAGCTCATCACATGAAATATTTTGTTTGAGATCACATATCTGTTATATTGCCAGACTGGAATACTAACCCCCAAGCAGTACACACAGAATGCTCTTAAGCTATAAGACATTATTCTGAAATGTAAATCAAGAAGATCCACAATCTGACTAGGAACTGTTCTCCATCTGCGTGAATCCAATATAGTGTCCGATTCTGGTTGGAGTGGGGGAAGCAGAAGTTAACATTACTTCTAGTTGTCACCTTGTTTCTTCCTGGAAAATGATGGCTATAAAATCTTTGTGGTATCTTATTCATGGTTTTTTTTTTTTTTTGTAAGACATCTATAAGTCAGGGGTATGCCTTCATATTCTCTGTTTGATCGGCAACAGCCAAGTCCCAGGTCAAAGCTTGAGTTATAAAAAATCAGCAATCAAACTGTTATTCTTTGTTCCTGTTCTTAGCTTTAGAAATAGGTTCACTAGTCCATGCTTCTCCCCTTGGCTAAAGAGCAGTGATTTCTGGTCCTCTAGAAAACTTGGTATGTTATTTTAGGTCCCCACTTGGTTGCATACTCAAAGGTCACTTGTGTAGCCAACATCACCTGCAGCATTCATGCAGTGGCCTTTGTCAATGTCTTGACTTCTGTAACACACTACCATTAAAGATAGAGCCCCTACTATCTTTCCTCGAGCAAGTGCCCTTGATGCCAGGACCCAAGATTGAGCTGCTAGGATGACTGATCCATATCTCCTCTCATAAACAGTTTGGGCTTTGCCAGAACCTACTCTCTCTGTTAGTAGAACACCCTCCCAGAAAGCTACAATTAACCAGGAGAAGCACAAACACTGTTTCTTTATATTGTTTGCAAATCATGGTATCTACCTGGCCTAGGAAGTAAGACGCAATCTCTTCTTGTAGTACTTTTAATTGGTAGTTGGTGATTCTCCCTCTTAATTGTTGGTCAAAAATACAAAGCAAACTGAACTCCCCCAAAACATGCCCTCCCTCCCCCAAAATAAGTTAGAATGGCAGATTTGTCCTCATGTCTCTTTTCCCTCACTGCTGGTTTCTTTTGTTAGATCCCTTTCCCGTTTCTTTCTGAGTGATTTCTTTAGTTCCTGGGGCTACATCTATCATGCCTATGTAGAGGTTTCGCAAATTTACATTTCTAGCCTCATCCTTTCTTCAGCATTCTAGACTTACATCTTTGTATTTATTGTCACTTCTAATCCATCCCATTCAAATGTGAAACCAATCCTCCCCTTGAAACCACCTTCTCCTTTTGAGTTAATGATTTTCTTATTAATGAGTTAATGAATTCCTCATTACCTCTGGCTAAGAACATTGTAATTCATAATAGTCTCCAAAATGGTACCACTTATAAATTCTATCAAACAGCCATCAGAATTATTTTCCTAAAGTAACAAAGTTAGAGGTTCCCAATGGGATTAATCTGACCACAGTATGTGTCAGCTCAACAACATATTATTTCCATCCCTGTCTCCATCTGCTCCATTATAGTTACTCCTCCCAACAGACTGTCTGGCCCCAAGTCCTTGTCTCGAGCTCTGCTTGTGAAGGAAATCTAACCAAGATACCATACATCTTGATTTACTGGAGATAGTCCCAGTGTATGCCTGTTGTCATAAAATAGTTATAAATAACACTCTCATTCACCCTTTAAATTTTCCTTGTTTGGGCCATAAGTGGTCCACTGATGCTTACACTACTCTGAATGCATATTAATAATACATATTTATAGGCTCTACCTCAGACTTAGTGAATCAGAATATTCAGGGGTGGAGTCTGGGAATCTGTATGTTTAACAGATATATCTGGTTGTTCCAATGCCCATTAAAGTTTGAGAACCACTATCCTGAAGTGGATAATGAGCTGAACATCTCTCCTCAAATACCTATAAATATTTGCTCTCATTTATTAAACTATATCTAAATGCCTTGTATGTAAGAGTAAATCCCTATGCAACTTTAAACTACCTTTGTGTTTTCATTCTGTATCCACTTTCCTGATGAATGTGTGCTCATCAACATCAGAATAATTGCCATTATCCCAATTTTATAGCCCTCCTGGTTTATTTAATAACATTCCTTCGACAGGGAGTAATCTCAACCCCCTCATACATTTCCATGTGTTAAAATCCTACCCCTCCATCTAATCCCAAGTCAAGTGTTATCTTCTTATCAAAGATGTTCTTTATTTCCAGTCAAATTTAAGCCCTTCATTTTTCATACATGATATTTTGCATTAATCACTGTTAGTTTTTCAAAATTATGCTTCCTTCATAATCATTTTATTTATGATCCTTCAAAAGCAATGACCACTTAGATTTATCTGAATGGTCTTCACAATGCCTCTTATTGTGCCTTGCAAATAACACTTGCTAAATAAATATTTATGGAATGAATTAACTTTAGTGGTGTGGGATCACCAATTTAGGTTTACAATTACACAAGCAAAATAGATAATAATAATATATTTCTTATTAATTTAGGTTTATATTACACAATTAAAATAAAAGATGAGCGATTATCCAAGGGCACATTCAGACAGGGCTTATCTAGATGCTCAAATGATATTATTGAAGAGTGTACTTCTCCATGCATCCCTTATTTCTGCTTTCTCCTGTGTTGGCATCTTTGTTAGGTTCTGAGAGATGGTCCCAAAGAGCTCTAGGTTTATATCCGGTCTTCATATAGTTCTAGCAAAAATAAAAACTCTTCCTTCTTATTAGTTCTATACAAGTTCTTGATTTGAGGTGTATTGACGCTAATCTGACTGTGTGCCCATGCCTGACCTAATCACTGTGGCCAAGGAGATATGATGATTTGATTGGACAAAACTGAGTTACTTTCTCATCCTTTGATCCAAAGGTGGCGTTTGCTCCTTGCCAACCGTGAGAACTAGAATTGGAGAGGGAGATACGTTAAGAAATTCAGAATGAATAAATACTGCTTAGGCCAAAACAGTAGATGTGTGCTAAAGCTGAATGCAGAAGATTTAACACCATGGGAAAGGGTATTCCTGAACAAGGGTGCCACATATGCAAATTCCGAGTTGTAAAAGAGCAGGTCATACAAACTGCAAATAGCTCAGGATGATAGGAGCAAAAAGCACGGCTTTGGGACCAACTGAGAAGAGGGTGAGAGATGACTAAGAGGTCTTGTGTTCCACAAGAAGGTCTTCCTTATTTGTTTTTCTCTTGAGGAGTATGCATTAAAGAGTTCCAGTAGTGTGCATTAGTTGTCTATTGCTGCTTAACAAATTACAAAAAACTCAAGAGCTTAAAATAACATACATTCTTTATAGTTTTCTTGATTTCATGAGTCTGGTTATGACTCAAAAGAGTCCTCTCTGCAAGATCTCACAAGGTTATAATCAAAGTATCAGCCGGGGTGCATCCTTTTTGGGAACTCAAAGTCCTGTTTCAAACTCATTTCGTTGTTGGCAGAATTCCATTCCTATTTTGCAGTTGTAGGAAGGAGGTCCCCATTCTCTTGCAGGGACTACTCTCATCTCCTAGAGGCTACTTGCAATTTCCTGCTACATGACCTGCCACTTGCCCCTCACAACATATTTGCTCATGCAGGAGAATCTCTCTTTAAGGCTTTCACTTGCTTATGTCAGGCCCACTTAGAATAATCTTCCTTTTAATTAATTCAAAAGCAACTGATTTGCGACCTTACACTTGCAATATCTCCTCACTGTTGCCATATTCATTGGTTAGAGGCAAGTCATGGTTCAACCTGTACACAAGGGGAGACAGTTATACAAGTGTGTGATTCACTGGGGGTGACCCCAATTCTACTGTGGCCACCACACATTGAAATATCATAGTAATGTTTTCTGAGTAGTCTATTCATTGACACTTCCTATTAAACCTTTGTTTTCCCTCTAAAAAATAGAATGGCAGGTCGTCATCAACATTAGTGCTCTTTCTTTCACCATCATCTCCCTTCCAAGACAGTCTCATTAATCTGAAAAACTGCCAAAATGATTATATACTATGTAATCTCATTCTACCCTGAAGTGAGCTAGAAGTGTCATTTAGGCTAGGTCCCCAAATGCAAATAGACACTCTTTTTCAAAATATTATTGCCACACTCTCTGCCCTCGCTCTGAACACCCATTGTAAATCATGTTTTCCTATTTTTTTGAAAATGTTTCTTCTGATTGAATACAAATCGCTTTATGAAAAATCCAGTTATTCTTCTTTAGCTATCCCAATCAGCAGGTGATTTTCTGAATTCTTTATCATAAATTATAATAATCACCATCTCAAACAACCAAATGAAATTGGTGGTAATTGTTATGTCCTTAAAGATTAAATTTTAGATAACATTTTCCCCACTTTTCATCCTGTGTCTGCACCTGAGCTCATTGCAATTAAGAGTATGGGTCAAACAAATGAAAACTACTAATGAGGAGAAAGAGGAAAGTCCTGCCGTATTTTGTGGGCTGTGTTGATTGTATTCCCCAGATAATTGTAGTTCCTTAAAGCTCCCCTTAAATATTTGTTAAAAATCTCCATTGAAGCCTACAATTGACTCTGTTGACATTATTTTTCCCAAACATAGGTTCTGGATTATTAGAATTTTGTGAAAGTGAGTAATCATAGGTCCTCAATTTATCTTTAAAAAATATAAAATATATTTCAAGGACATGGTGAAGTGTGAAAATCATGGGCTTTGGACCATGAAAACACCCTGGCTTAATTTCTAGTTCTACCTTTGATACCCATGATCTTGGTAAACTAACTGAACTTCTTCAACCTTGTAAGATAAAATTCTAAGAAGATATTACTATTGCCTCTTCAGAGAGAAAGTATGACTAATTAATATGTGTTAAATTTTGAATCCACCATTTTGAAAGCACCTGATGGACACTGCCTATGTGTCTTAAGTAAGACATAGCAATCTAGCTAAAATATAAATATTGACTGAATGATGACAGAAAACTATGATCACTCATTATATATCATTGTTTCAAAGAAATTAGGTGGAATAATTATTGACTACCTTAAAATTGGAAGTATCAGTATTCTACCCAAAACACGATGTCAATAGAAGAGGAAAATGATAAGATTTAATTCTTGTTGCTTGTGTCATACATCCCAAAATATTCAAATCATTACTTTACCTCAATACTGAAATACATTTATTTGTTTAATAGTTTACTTCTCTTCCTACATTTTTTTTCTTTACTATATCTTTTTTCACAAAACATTTATGGCAGCTTACCAAAATAATATGATTTTCTTTTAAAAAAATGTATAAATCATGACAGGGGGGAAATATAGCAAGGGCTGTCTCCAGAGTTGAACTTTCTGGGTTCAAATCTCTCCTTTTCTTCTTACTACCTTCATAATCTGGGCAAGTGTTATAACTTCTCTAAACCTCAATTTCTTCATAGATTATTGGAAGATTAATTGAATTATTGCATGTAACATGATTAACACAGAGCATGGTCACTTATTATAATTTTGATAAATGTTAGTTGTTACTATTATTATTAATGCTGAAGTAAGGGAGGTTAAAATACAAACATATGGCCTGGCCATAGCAATTTTTTGGGCTACTAGAGGTAACCCAAAATTTGTTTCCAAGCTTCCTACTAATCAATATCATAGGACAGCATTTTTTCCAGTTGTGTTAGGCATCTATAATTTCTGTCAGAAGAGCGAAACTCTTCCTGCTACTTATCTCTCAAAATTCTTTCTCATTTCTTCTTCAGGGAGTATACAGAGTGATGTAGAAGTTAATGTGTTTGACAACAAATTTTCAGTAAATTCCAAAGTAGATTTTCTAGAGCTCATTCATGTCGCTGCTGGAAGTGGCTACATGACACCAAATCACAGTTTAGTAAAAGCTGTTCAACAGCGGGTATACAGTTTATGATGAGCCAGTATATGCTATAAGATTAAAAAAAGAAAAACATGTCAGGCAGTGTGCAGGTTCTCAAACTTTAGGATATGTCAGAGTCACTTGAAGCACTTGTTAAGTCTACATATTTCCAGGCCAAGGCCTCAGTGATTCTGATTCAATATTTTTGGAGTAGGGCCTAGGGATCTGTAGTTTACGTAAGAATCTAGGTGATTCTGATGTAGGCAGTACAAGGAACAATCACTCTTTCAAAAGTGTGTGCATGTGTCTGTTTTCTACATAAAACACTAGATATATTAGATAATCTGGACCAAAAATAATTCAAATAAACTTAAGTTTGAAAACCCTGTAAAGCATGGCATCCTCTTGAAATTCACATCAAACCATAGTACAGTCATGTCTTGCTTAACGAAGGGGATAGGTTCTGAGAAATGTGTCTTTAGGTGATTTCATCATTGTGCGAACATCATGGAGTACTACACAAACCTAGATGGTATAGCCTACTGCATACCAGGCTATAAGGTGCTAACCTTAGGGGACCACCATCATATATGTGGTTCACCGTTGACTGAAACGTCTTTATGCAGAACATGACTGTATATTAAAGGCCCCAAGATGTTCTTCACTAGAGAGGTACATTTATCTTTATTTAACTTAACGTTCTACAGATGTATTTGTCCACAAAGCCATTTTAGCAACTAACAATTATTAATGCCTGTTGTAAACACTGCTGGTGCCCTCCTTGATCCTCTCTACTGGGTGGTGCCCCACCTCCCAGATTCTGGGAGCACTGAGTGCAAATACTCACAATTTGACACTTCTAGAAGGTTCTTCTCTCAGAAATGTCTAGGAGGTTACACCCCATGGTGTGCTGAATCCAGCTCATCCAGCCCACTGTGTTCCTCCCAACTCAGCATCCTGGGCTGTCAAGTGTTAGTGGTTTGAGATCAGTCATAGTGGAGTATTTGTATCATGAAAATCAGCAAAGTCTACACATCAAGGCTCTTTGTTTGAGAGCCAGTTATTAAACATTTACCTAAATACCACTGGTTACGTCCATAGCCAATGACTGACTGACGTGAAGGGTGCTGAAGTCCAACTTTCTTGCAACCAGTTGTGCAAACTTTGTGGTGCCCTTCATACTCCAGAGCTTCCAGTGAGCTCAGGCTGAGGCTAGACTCCAGGCAAACCCACACCTTTGTTTTGCTCTGCCCCCTGCCCTATCATGTTTACCTCAGTCCCTTTTGTGTACAGGATGGCGCTGAGATCATTGGCTCAGTAAATCACTTGCTCAGAAATCCCTATCTCAGGATCTGCATCTAGAGGACTGACCTAAGACAATCTCCTATTGGAACTAGTGTTGCACAAAGCATACTTTAAGAATAGCTAAAACAGAAGAATCGAGGGTCTGTATCTATGACACACCATTCTCTGTGAATAAAACTTACTTCAATCACCCCTTTGTTGATCTGAATAATTGTTGAGCAGCATGCATATCGCATTTGCCCGTGGATATCTTGAGTGTTGGAACTTTGCCTCATTCATTTTCGCTGTATCCTTTAAGGTCCTCATGAGCATTGTGAATACTCAAAATGTTTTCTCAAACTGTTTTGACAATGCCTGGCAAGGGCATCCTGTTAGGCAGTTTGGCATATTATTTTAGAGCGTAGTCTCTGGCTCATAAAACCTGGGTCCAGATTCTATTTCATCATTTATTTAACCTGGGGCGAAGCAAGTTTGCCTATTTGCAAAATAGATATTAACGTACTTACTTCAAATGTCTGGTTTGAGGCTTACTTTCCCTTGCAAAATGGAGTAAATGCATTCAGCTCAAATATTTTTATGAGTACTCAATGTGATAAATAGTATTTAACTTGGTAACTGGCACTAACATCCTTAATATTTACCAGCCATAGCTATCTAGCACAATGTCTGGCACATTGTAGGCATTTAAGAAAGTTCCTTTGGAACAAATATAGTTAAATATTCAGATAATAAGCTAACTTCAACATCTTTCACAGAGACAGTAATTCACCTGCAGTTGAATTGTTTTCCTTTTTTAAATAACCCAAAGGCCACCTCAAATCCTCTGTGGAAAAAGGCAAAGCATTGAATAACTATAAACAGATTTCTACAGGCAATATTGTTTGTGATTTAGTTGGTCTAAGAAATAGTGAAAAGAATGCAGGCAGAATGCAAACACAGGAACCAATTCCTAAGGAAAATGCTATTTCCATGCAAAAATATCAGATAAAAAATAATGATATTCTCAGGTTTATTATATCTATCAGGGAATATAGAATTTTTTTTTTTGGTTTCTCCCAAGAAATACCTGTGGAAATCCTATGTGGGCAGTGAGAAATAGAAACATACTACACACAAACACACACACACATGCACACCTTTCTTGTTATGTTCATAGAAGTTTTGAAATGCTTGAAGCCGGGTTGATACGTCAAGTCAAGTAGAGGAAGGGTATTTTTCCCAAGATGGAGAAACACAGCAATTTGTCTGTCGGATCACACAATCTCACCCCAAGAGGTATTTAGCAAAGCTACTTGAAACAAGGTAGGAGCTGCTGTCTGTTGCTTTTAAACAGAGCTTTTTATAGGTAATTGATGAGAGCAAGAGAGAATGATCTCGTTAGGTGCTTTCAATTTTAAAATATCTTACCAGTGGTGAGCACACAAGGGTGGTCCTGGTTCCTACTGCTGGGAAGGGAGTTTATATTAACACAAACTGATAAACACTAAAAGAGGAACCAGACCCCCCATCTCCGTCCTACTTCTCCAACATTGCCCTCATCCTAGGTACAATCTTTCACTATCGCAATCTTAGCGCAATCTTTCACTGTCTCCTGTCCTAAGGATCTCTGTAAATGTAACCCCCCCAGGTTACTCTGCATGTCCTGCTGTGCAGATCCAAGCTAGGGGTTGTGCAGTTAGTCATGGCTGCAATACTTTTATCCTGTGGTGACAGAAGACACTGTCATTCCCAGCTTCCTCTTGCAGCTGGGCTCACAGAGGATGCCTTGGGTCATGCATGTATTTTTCTCCTTTGCTTAAGTAGGGCATTCAAAATCTGGCTACCCCACCAAGAATGTGCTGGGTGCAGACTAACTGTGTCTTCAAGGAAACTCCACAAAGGGACTTACATCAGTCACTTTTTCAGTCTCATTCATTCATTCTGTCTTTCTCTCCTTCTTGCTCTGTTTCTCTTTCCTTTCCACTTCTTACAATGATTCTTTCTGCAGTGACTACTTAATTGTATTACCATAGTCAAGTCACCTGAACTTGGTATGTTTTATTTCTTCATCTGAAACAGTGAAGATAAAAACAGCATCCTTCTTAAAAAGGAAAAATGCTAGGAGAGGCCTATGAAAAAAATGCCCCATTTCAGGTTCGGTATGATTGGTCTTGTCCAATCTCCTCATTCAACTTAGCCCCAGACATCCATGAGGCACAAAGTGTGTGTGGAGAGTGAGGTGAGAATTGAATTCCAGGGTCTGCCCTGCCGAGTCTGAGATGAAGTCTGATCAGACTCATTACTTGAGTGAACATCTGCTTGAACAAAGAGCTTGCCATATATATTCATATTTAAGCATCCATAGAACCATATCACGTCTTAGACGTGTCAAAACTGAGGCAGAGATTTGTTAAGTAACTCAGATCCCTGGAAAATAGTGTGAAGCTGCTTAGTGGGAACTAGTGGGTGGCCAGATGGACTCCGTGAGGGTGACCCATTCTGGGAGCTGCCCCGTGTCTGCCTGATCAGGTGCAGGAAAGCCTGCTTGGCTCCCAGACAGATCCCCCTGGGGAGGAGAAAGAGGGCCCTTGGTGGACCTTGTGCCAGACCTGGGCTTGGGTCCCGCAAATGTGAGACAAAGCAGGACCTGAGGCTGGCTGCGTGGCGCTGACTGCTGCTGTGAGCTTACTGGCAAGCAAACTGCTTTTCTTCCGTGTATTGTTTTGTAGCCAAGCTGGTGTTGAAGTTCTCCACTGTCATCCTGCACTTCAGTTAATCATGGCTCTTCCTTTTATCCCACATATGCAATGACTTTAATTTCACCTTTGTAGTTTATTTGAACTCTTTGTATTGCCACATGAAGTTTAGTCGCATGTACAGACACAGGCTTGGGAGGACACGTCCTACAACCTTCTTTCACTTTAAAGTGCCTTACTCATAAATAAAATTCTTTAAGCAGTATCCTTGTCTAAAGAAAAAAAAGTAAACGACATTATTTTCCTCTGAAAATTAGATCTTGAGTTCTAACTCAGGTCTGTCTGTGTTGGCAGACAGTTACGCATTATTTTTGCTGAGACTGGGGTTGCTGAGCCAGGGAGTCTCAAAAACTAGGGGCTGGCCCGGTGGCATAGTGGTTAAGTTCTCACACTCCACTTTGGTGGCTCGGGGTTGGTGGGTTAGGATCCCAGGCGCGCACCTACTCACCGCTCGTCAAGCCATGCTGTGGTGGTGTCCCATATAAAGTAGAGGAAGATGAGCACGGATGTTAGCCCAGAGCCAATCTTCCTCAGTAAAAAGAGTAGGATTAGCAACAGATGTTAGCTCAAGGCTAGTCTTCCTCACACACACACACAAAAAACACTACCATTAGATAAGAATTTACACAAAGATGTTTACCACTATTGAAGGGCAGAAGTACTTACCTCATCCAGGCAAGATCCATTGTTTGTTATATTTGGGCCACAGGCTTCACTTTTTTCCAACAGCAGTGTCTTTACTTCGGTTGTCATCCCATCACTTCATAATTTTCATTGAGGAAAAAAATGGAAAGTAACGGAAGGGTGGCTGTATCAATTACACCACCTAACCCGCGTGTGCCAATTCTTTCACAAACTCTTTTCTTCAGAAGGGAGTTCTTCAGCCTTCACTTTTTCAGATGAAGAAATAAAATACCGAAAGTTGAAGTGACTTGACTAAGATCATATAGATAAGTAGAAGTCCTGGGACTTGATTCATGACCTGCTCCCACCTCTCTGGGATGATATTTGCATTATAGAATATTACTTTCAATTATCCTGTAGTATTTTTCTGGGAAAAATAGTACTCAGTGATCATGTCACCCTGATGGATTATATGGGTAGAATTTAGGCAGATTATGTAACCCTAATGTGATAAGAAAGTACTCTCCTTTGAAGAAGAAATTACTGAGTCACTAATTTAAAATTTTATGATCTGGTGCCAGAGCTATAATAACAATGAAATTTTCAGGCTAAAGACAAATCATGAGGGCAATAATTGTGTCATTTTCAAGACAGTAGGATATATCAAAAGCCCCAAGCCACATGTACTTTATCTTTGATCATATAAATGTGAAAACAAGTTTTACTCTGTTTTCTGCCAAGGTATGATTATTCTCTCTCTCCAGGTTTCTCTCCCTCTTCCCTCTGCCCCCTTTTTATTTTAGAAACTAATTATTCAGTGCCATTTAACATTTCTATGAACAGCCTCTATGTTTTTGTTTCAAGTTTCCTTCTGCCTAGGGTGGCACCATCCAACTTCTTCTATATCCATTAAACAGATACCTTTGTTTAAAGTAGAACGTATACATATACATACATACATATATATATATATTTTGGTGAGGAAGATTGGCCCTACACTAACATCTGTTGCCAATCTTTCTCTTTTTGCCTGAAGAAGATTGTCCCTGAACTAACATCTGTGCCAACCTTCCTCTATTTTTTATATATAGGATGCCTCCACAGCATGGTTTGATGAGCAGTGTGTATGTCCACACCCGGGATTCGAACCTGTGAACCCTGGGCCCCTGAAGCAGAGCGTGCGAACTTAACCACTATGCCACCGGGCCTGCTCCAAAAGTAGAATATTTTTTAAAATGCAATGTGACAATAGTCCAACTCTAAGTGTATTAAACTCTAAGTGTATTAAACAACAAAGAGATGTATTAATGTATATGATAAGAAGTCTGGGAGTGGTCAGGGTCCAGAGTTGGTTAAAATATATTGATTCAATAGCTGTCACCAAGGACTCAGGTTCCTACCCCTTTCTGAGGGAAAATATACTGAGGATAACAACATTTTTCAAGGCGCCGATATGGAAGTCCTGGTTCCACGTGCCATATACCACAAATAAGGAACTCTTCCTTCCTGAATGTTACATTTAGGGAGTAAGGAAAACCTTTCCCAGAGGCCCTTTAGCAACTTTTCAGTCATGTCTTGTTGTCCAGAATCATGTTACATGTCAGTACCTAAATCTATCATTGATAATGGAAATGGCCCCATCCTGAATGGCTTAGACAAATTCTAATTTGACAACGGAAGCGGGGACTGTGGCTGGAACTGCCTCTCCTGAAGAACTTGACTGTGGATAATTGAATCAACTGTAGTTCTTTAAACAAGAAACAGTAATAATAAGGTGGAATGAGATAGGGAGAGCAGATAATTATTTGGGTAGGGAACCAAACTTCTTTGCCGAAGTACTCTACAAAATTGAGTTAAGATGTTAAATTTTCTGTGAAATCTTCTCTACTCAGGACAGACCAGTTAACGATTTCCTTTTCTGCCCCCTATCTGAACCTTGTATATACCTTTGCTGTTATAATTATCCTATTGCATTGCACAGAATAAAATTAAATGGGAGCCTTTCCTACCAGTAGTGAACTCTTTATGGCAAAAGAGATGTTTTATTCATCTTTATAGCCACAGCACCTAACAATGACTGGCACATAATTGGTTTTCAATGAGTGTTTATTAAATATAATTGGAAAGTAAATTCTATTCATAAATGTAATAATTTCTAAATTCAATACATCATTTATGATAACATTTTAAAAGAAAATTTCGCTTTTCTCATAGTAAGGAGCCACTGTTGTGCAAACATGATAAATGATAGTTAAGAAGAAATTACAGCTACATGGGAAGAACATTACAAAAATGAGAAGAATAAAGATATAGATTTGAACCTATGGTGGATAGATGAATAGATATATTATAAAACAAGTATAGGAAAATATTAATAATAGAATCTAAGTGGTAGGTACACGTGTTCACTATAAAATACTTTCAACTTTTCTACATGTATAAAATTTTTCATAATGAAATCTTGGAAAATAAAATATTTGAAACTGTTCCTTGGTTACAATTGTATTAACTGTTTTGGGAACATGTGCATATAAAACAATAAAATGTAGAAAAAATAAACGATTGATTAGTCAAGATAATGTGATCATAGGGTTCTATTTTTTCTTTTTCTTTTAATGATTGTTACCGTGTGGTTTGGGAGAGGTAATTTTATATTGCAAAAAATAAGCCACAATGAGTGCTATTATAATGGAGTCTGGAAATATAGAATATTTTTGGTTAAAAACTAATTTATACAGAGAAAAATATATTTTAAAAAGTATATTTAGCAATAAATAATAATGCAATACATTGATTAGTCATTATAGGAAAACATCGAATTGCGTGTATAAACCAAGATCCAACATCTGAATTTAGTCATTTTTATAATAAAAATTCACAAATACGAGAAAGTGTAGAAACAAAATGAGAGTGGAAGATGCTCATCATTTCCAATGTTTTCTTTTTTCCTAATTCAGTTTTTATTATAGAAAAGACTCAAAGTATATTAGTGTAATAAACATTTATTGATCATGTAGTGTATTCTAGCCACTATGCCCTTCAAACTTTGAATTATGTCTAAAATTCTCCATTTGCAGGTAACCAAGGGAAGAATGAAATTATTCAGTAAGGCTTAGCAGTGTAAAGTCCTCTCTATTATTATTTTTTTGTCTTTTCTAATATGAGACTGACATCCAGCCAGTATCAATTCTATTTAATTCTCTCCGGTCTATTTATTCACTGATGGCACGTATAACTTTGCACCAAAGAGCCAAGTATAGAATTTACTGACACCTGGAAAGCAGATGTGTCCAGCTAATGGAGTCTCCCTTCTGCTGACCATGACCTTTCCAGTATGAAGGGCACATTTCTGCAGCTGTCTCACCTCCAAGGTGAAAAAAAAAGCCCCTTCTGATAGAGGAAATGAGATTGATAACGGGGAAGTGATCCCACCATAAAATTAGCACCACAATTAACAGATTAATGACAGTGATGTACGATTTGGCTTACTGAGGAAACAGGCAGAGGGGAGAGTAAGTTTACTCTGAATCATGACTGTTCCTAACACCAAAGAAAATATTTTCCATTTTGTTTTACTATTTAAGTGGGTTTTTTTTCCTTTGCATACCTATGGTTTTTTTGTTTGTATGTTTGTGATTATAAATATGAATTTATAAAAACACACATATAGGTATACAGGGGAGGAGAGAGAGAAAGGCTGTTGTTGCTAATAATGTTAATGATTGTATTAGTTTCCTGTTGCTGCTGTGACAAAATACTACAAACAATGGTTTAAAACAATGCAAATTAATTATCTTACATTTCTGGAGATCAGAAGGATGAAATGGGTCTTGAGCTAAACTCAAGATGTTGGCAGGGCTGTGTTCTTTCTGGAGGCTTCAGAGGCAAATGCTTTTTCTTGCCTTTTCCAGCTTCTGGAAGCTGCCCACCTGCCTTGGCTCATGGCCCCTTTCTGTCTTCAAAGCCAACAATGGCTCATAGAGTCTATCTCACCTTATATCATTCTGACACTTACTCTTCTGCCTCCTTCTTCCACATTTAAAGAACCTTTTGATTATACTGAGCCCACTTAGAGAATCCAGGATAATCTTTTAATCTCAAGGTCATCTGCTTAGCAACCTAATTCACCCCTTTCCATGTAACACAACACATACACAGGTTCTAGAGATTAGGACGTGGGCATAGGGTGGTTATTCTCCCCACCACAATGGTCTATATAGATTGTTAGTCTGTATCTTGCTTTTCTATCTTTCTCTCCTCGGAATGGGGATTTGCTGAACACTGATTATGTATCAGTCACCTTACTGAATGTTGGATTTATTGTTGCTTGTTCATAGTACACTTGTTTATCTCATAATAAACGATTTTAAAATATCATTTTCCCTTTTAACAGATAAGAAAACTGGGATCCTGAGGACTAAAATGTTTACAGTGGAGGATGATGATTTTTATCTAAATCTCTCTAACTATAAAACCATTCCCTATGCTTGAATCATTACATTATAACCCATCAACCTTGGGAAAAAATAGATTTCTCAAACCATTTGAACTCTCAGATTTGAAAAGAATAAGGAAAATAATGCAAAAAATTCTGAACATCCTCAACAGTCATAGAGAAATGAAATCCTTAGAAAATATTTATATGTAAAAGGCAATCTCTGATTAGTGGACAGCTAAGTGGTGAATGCTTTTTGTCTTAAATGCAGCTGGCAGGAGAAGACTGCTGCAGTTGAGCTAGTATCAAACTATTAATTCATTCAACAATGTTTATTAAGCCTCACCTATATGTCAGATAGAGTGTCAGTTGTATACACAAAATGGTGGGCCAAAATTGTTCTGGTTTCTATCTTTGTGGAGCCTATGAATGAATTGGGAAAACAAAAATTAGTCAAATAGCCAAATAAATAGGTATTAACTAGTGACCCTGGTAAGTGCTATAAAAGGGCTAGATATGAAAGCATAATAAAGAAGGGATTGACTAAGTTTGGGGGAGGTGGTAAGAGAAGTCCTGATGTGAAATTGGAAGGCTGGACAGGAGTTAACCAGGCTAATATGGGCAGGTGGAGGTTTCCACTTGAGAAAATAGAGATGGAAAAAGGCCCTGGAGGGTAAAGAATTGCAGATTTGCAATCTAGAAGACCAGTGTGGATAGAGGACCTGAAGAGTGGAGAAAAATGGTGTAAGGTCAGTTGGGAAAGCAAGGCACAGGTGTGCCATGCAGGGTACACTACTGTTGCCTCCCTAAAGAACAAGATTTAGCACCTGGTAGGCAGGTCTGTACTCAGCACAAAGGTGGTTAAGGACCGAAGGACAATGGGCATCTCAGCAAAAGACAAAGCATTTGAGGAAAGTCTAGTTTGCTCTCTGTGCCAGATGAGACCCACCTTTCACTGGGAACCATCTGGTATACCAGATTCAGAGCAAGGCTCTCATCATTTCGGATCATTTCATTAAGTCAGATCTTGAACACATGTGCTCCATCCCATGATACTGAGCTCAGTGTTTGACATCGTTGCTCCCCAGGGAGAGCAGACCTCGAGGGGCATCAGAAGAGGTCATATTAATCACTTAGGTAATTTACAGTTGTTGTAACACAATGGAACCCCAGAGCCTTACAGAGTTAGCTTTCACCACATTTAAAGAGGGAAATGATGGTAATTAAAAATGACATTTCTAATTAGTGAGAGGTTAATTAGTGAGAGGCTGGGAGGACTGAGGATCCCAAGTCTCCCATTTCCCAATCCACCGCTCCCTTGCAACTGGTTACAATGCTCTCTACTTTTCTCTTGCTGCAGGGTAGCTATGGACCTTGAGGCAAATTTCTTCGATATGTTTGGCTCCAATATAACTTTTGATAAGGAGAGCAGCTGATGTAGTCTCAGAACCTGTCTCAGTGTTTGGTATGAAAAAGATATAAGACTGTGAATGAGCTCCATGGACAATTCAGGTTCAACACATTTGCAAGACCCAGCAAAGTAAAAGAAATAGGCTTTTGAGAATCCAAAATTGCTGGTGCACTTTATGAGAATTTTCCAGTCTCTCACAGAGGCTGCTTATTGTTTTATAGACAGTCAAGACTACTGTGATTATTTTGAGTAGCAATGTAAAAGTGACACCGGCTTAGCCAGGGGGATAAAGGACCACTAGCAGATGTTCGTACAGGAGAGAGAAGTGAGAGTTGAAAGATGAAATAATTAAGAATTAACACACAAAATCCAAACAGAAAAGTAAAATTTTTAAAATATAAAGAAACAAAAAACCAAGAATTAAATTAGAATAGAAGCCTATCCCTATTCCAAAAGGCAGTAAATTGCTATGCATATCTTTTTTGGCACCTACTTTACAATAATCTACACCTACATTTTGTCTTTTCAAGATGACTCAAGATTATCATTAAATTTATTTTCATCTATTTAATTAGACCAAAACACTTTTCTATAATATTTCACACACTTGATGATCTTCTTAATCATCAAAAGTTTAACACAGCAAAGGATTACGGGTGTGTGTGTTTGTGTGTGTGCAATAAAACACATCATTGCTTGTCCTCTTAATTATCAAAAATTTGTCATAATGAAAGACCTATCCCTATCACCCTCTTTCTTCTGTTGAGGAAATTTTAGATAGCATAAGTTACTTTATATTCTATTCTATTCTCCATAAGATACACTTTGTAAATTCAAGAAATCATAATCCTAGAGGTCAATTAAATTTTTTTTATTATTTAGGACAGAATCTTTTTTAACATTGTACAGAACTCTGTGGAAGTAACTCAAGGGCCAATAGGAGAGCTTGATGGGGAGAGAGGAAGGTCCCCATCTACCTGTGAACCAAAATATTTCTGTTTTCATCTGTTTATATAATGGCCCTCTATTGAAGATCTAATTGGGGAAAAGAGTTCAGATAATTGCCTTAAAAAGTATTTGAGCCATTGCCTAAAAGAAGGAGAATTTGTCACAGATTAAGGACCTATTATGTGTCAACTACTTTATATCTATTATCTTAGATAACCATTACCACAATTCTTGCCTGTAACAACTTGTTTCACAGATGAAGAAACTGAGGCAAAGAGATTAAATATTTTATTGCAAGCCAGACTGCCCAATCAGGTAGGTCCAGAAAAAGAACCCATGATTTATGTACTCTTGAACCCAAAATCATTCTTAAGGGTTAAGTTTACTAATACCTTCACATATGTTTAATAAAGATAAACTTCTCTGTCAACGGATTGTCAGCCTTACTAATTTTCCTTTCCCATGATTTGTGCTGAGTACAACCGTTGTTTTTGACACTGGTGTCCTTGTGAGTCTCTTCTTTTATTTGAGACTTAACGTGTTTGTGTAGTCTCTGTAAATTGTTGTTAAAGGGGTATAGATACCCACTACAGATTTCTTATCACTAGAGAACAAGAGTGATGGTTATTTTTTCAACTTTGAAGATGATCCTATGACCATGTAGATTTATCAAACCTCATCCTCTCTGAGTACCATCCTGACGTATTTTTCCCCTAGGCAAAACTATTAAGCATTAGTAATTATATTAGTGTTCTATTTGCTGCCATAACTAATTACCACAAACTTGGAGGCTTAAAACAACACATGTGTATTGCCTGATAGTTCTGTAGGTCAGAAGTTCAAAACCCAATGAGTATTATCAAGTTAAAATCAAGGCAGTGGCAGGGCTGTGCTCTTTTCCGTATTCTCTAGGGGAGAATCTGTTTCTGTGCTTTTTCTTGCTTCTAGAAGCTATCTTCACTCTTTGGCTCCTGGACCCCCTCCTCCATCTTCAAAGCCAGCAGTGCTGCATCTCTCTGACCTTTCTTCTTTAATCATATCTCCCTCTGATCATAGCCTCTGGAAGATTCTTTGCTTCTAAGGAATCGTGATAAGATTGGGCCGACCTGGACTATCTAAAATACTCTCCCATCTCAAGGTCCTTAACGTTGATTACATCAACAAAGTCACTTTTGCCATACAGAGTAACAGTTGCATAGGTTTGAGGATTAGGTTGTGGACACCTGGAGGGGCTATTATTCTGCTTTCCACAGTTAGGGTGAGTGTATCAGTTAGATGTATTCATCTTCACATAACCGTACTAGAATAACGATGAATAAATCCATAAAGACAACGAATTTACCATAAACCAAGAAAGGAGGAGTCAGGCGAATCTAAATTCAGGCAGTGGTTTCATGACGCTATCAAGGACTTGGGTCCTTCTGTCATGTTACTGTGCCATGCTCGGTTGACACTGTCATGGGTAGGCTTTTGCCTAGAAATCACAAGGATGCTGCCTCACCTACAATGCCCCTTTCTCAAACAAATGTGTTCAAAACAGGAAAAAGGGAGAAGAGGCCTCACAAGTGATCTTTTCCTGTGCATGTATTTTTCTTGCCAAGAAGAAAGAAAAGTTCTTCTCAGAAATCTCCATTAGAGATATTATCTTCCTTGTATTAACCCAAACTGTATCATTAGGCCAGACCTACCTGCAAGAAAGAATGGTAAAGGAGACTGAGGTTACCATGTTATACAAATCATGATTCATACCTGCCTTCCTAGACTGTTTTTCTGATTGGTTCCTTATGCACATCAATTTCTGTTGGCAAGAAATAAGGAGGGAAATGACTGTTGATTGGGCAGCCAACAGCATATGCCACAAGGGCATATTCTCTATTAGACCTATATTTTTCAAGGTTACTATGGCAGCAAAATGAATATGTCTAAGGTACCTAATATCAGTTACTGTGCAATGCAGGCATTCACTGAACAATTAATACAACTCTAATTTGCCCACTAATATGGTGTCCTGTTATTCTAGAAGAGTTAGAGACAATAACATAAAACATTCCAACATGATTTTTTATTGTATGATATAGGATAATGCCATGTGTTACAATAATGGTTATTATAAAACTTATTAAACCATTTAATCATGTCGACATATATATATAGATGATACACTGATATATACTTTTCACCTTGCCCTCTGTAGTCCAATAAAGATCTCCATTTCCTATATAACTGGCGCTCATATAATTGTACTAAAGCTTGAAATAAAACTGATATATTCACTACATCTTAATAGACTCTTAAATTTTCTTAGGTACGATTGAAGAGCTAGTTGTATCTACTGTCCTAAATTAGTGAATTCTCAGCATTCTAGAGGGAGGCAGTCTAGAATACTTGTGAGGAGCTGTGCAATCAGAATGGCAGGCTCCAAGCCTTGGGTTCACCACCTGATAACTGTCTTAACATCAGCAAGGTGTTGCAGCCCTCTGAACCATAGGTTTTCAGCTATAAATTGGGAATAATAATAATACTTAGTCTCACTTTTTGCTGATTAAATGAAGTAAACTTAAATGCTCTTAGCAGAATGTCTTTTTAAAATGTAGGATCTTACTTATATTAGTTATATTTCATAGAACATAAAATAATTGCAATTACAAGATGATTACCAATGGGTGTTGGGAGGCAAGAAATAGTGCAGTAAAATGATTATGTGCAAAACCTTGAGGTTAAATCACTATAGATTCCATCACCTGCTCTGCTACTTCATTCACTCAGCAGCCTTCACTAATTTACTCAAATTTGCAAGGCCTCAGTTTTCATATTTGTAGAATGGGTATAATGATCTTACCCAGTTCATGAGACTATTCGGTGTTAAATAAGTCCTTTCATGTGCTTAATTAAAACAATGCCTAAGATAGAAAAATCACTCAATAAGTATTAGATGCTATAATTTATATTAATGAAGGATAGAGATTAGAGAAAATATTTCATCGGAAAAAATTATCAGTGTGTTCTTTCCTCCTCCAGGCCAAGTGAGGGGGTCTTCTGAGAACAATTTAGAGAGCTGGAATTTGAAAGGCAAGTTATGCCATCTCAAACATCTGTGGAAAAAAATGCTAAAGGTGAGAATATAAATACTGAGTCGTAGTATTAGTAGAAAAAAGAAAGTCAGCTCTTCTCTATACCTTGCTTCACTGTAAGTTGGGTTTGCATGAGTCAGATCTGTCTCACCTTGAAATGGACGGATCCCAAGCGGTCAATATGGATTATCAAGGTGACTGAGCATGGGGGTCTCTATGTGGGATTAATAAGCAGCCATCTGAAGAATTGTAGTTGGGGTTCTGTAAATGAGCTATGCTAAGTTGGGGAAATGCTAAGTAACCCAAACAAATAATTCACCTTAGGGAGAACCAGTGTTTGGATATTTGCCAAATTAAGAAGTTTCCAATGTAAGTTATAACTGCTCATGTAAGAATTTTTGATACCTTCCCCATGTCTCAGGTCTAGCCTAGAAGTAATCAGCTGCCTAAAAGTAGGAATAGGAGAAGGGGGCTGAAGAGAAAAACACGGTGAAAAAACAGTTTGGAAAAAAAAAGAAAGAAAAAGGAAACAAAAATCTGTGCTACTCTTAGCATCCTCTTAACTGGCTGATTCTGGATTTGGGGCTGGATTTGAAAAAGTTGGAAAAAATAAGTTGGCAATTTAAATTCATATTATGAAATCTTGATTTTTTTAATTATTAGAAAAATTCATTTTTAAAGTATTGAATATACCAACACTGAGCAGGTCAACAAAGTAAGTCAATGAAATGCATCTGTGGGTGCCCTGGGTCTGCCCAGGTTGCAACCTCTGAGTTAATATTTTAGATTCTGTGTCGACTTTCAGAGCTAGGTACACAGGCCTTTCTTTGTTTGCAAACTCTGTGGAACCAGTGAATTTCCAATTGTGAGAGACTCTAATGCTGGTAAATATAATAGAAAGGCACAGGGTTATGCTCCCTTCTCTCCTTTATTATCTTAGATATTCTGAATTATCCTCCAATTTGAAAACCAGTTCTAAAATTTAATAGGTAGTAGAACCATTTGCTTGATTTATCTTTTAAAAATTGCAGTGGCATTTTTACTCTTTTACAGACCATTTTACTTCGCCCTTGGGTGCCAACACAATGTGTCCTTTAGATATATAAATTTGATGAACTGGATGAATAGAACATTTCTTTCTCCATAAAATAATGACTTCTATAGTCACCACTTAAGCCTCCAGGCAAGTAACAGATCTTCATTTCTTTATTAATGTGGGGCTTCCCTATGGCAGATGGATGTCAAATATCAAACATTCATTGTGAACAAACCTCCTCATGATGGAGAAGTCAGATGCCCAGCAATGGTGTCATTCGTAACTTTTCTCTTTGGACTACTTTGAAACCAGGGTGATTTCACTTGCAAGGGCAGAGACAGTAAAATATTTGCAAAAGTCATAAACTTTTCCTGATGTTATCACAGCACAAATAGGAAAGCTAAAAGAATGCTGGCATAGAAGTCAGTCAATTTTGTGTTTGAATACTACATTCAGTGTTGAAAAGCTGTGTGACTCTTGGCAAGTCACCTATCTTCTATTGGTTTGAGGCTATACATTTATATGAGGAAATTACTAAAAAAAAAAAAAATGGTGATCTGAGTTTCAGTCACTGGAACATGTTAGGTTTATAATGAATTTGTGAGCTCCTCTTCTTCTGCAGTTAATTTTTATTATAGCAAAACAGAGGCATCGGATACAAAAATTGAAAAAAAAATAACAAGAGAATAAGTTGCAATTTTAAAAATCCTCTTTGAAAAGTGAGGTTCCTTATTACTGCTTCTTGAGTTTCCCCATTGACATGGTCCCTTCTTTCTTAGAAAGGTCAAGAAATATTTACTGATCTAGTACCTGGGAGGCCTCACAGATAGCAGGATGAATATGAGCTTTGTTTTTGTGTTCACCTGTGTAAGCAAAAGCACATAACATTTATTTTGAACTTATGGTGTCTTGATTTATAGTATTAAAGTAAATATATCAAATAATGTTTTTATAAGGATGGAATAATATAAGAGCAAGGTAACTGGGGTACAGAACAAGCACTTAGTAATAATAGTAACTTCCATTTGTTAAAAACTGGATAGTGTGCTAAAAGTCGTGGGCATTAGAAATGGATATTCAATTTGGTACCTGACAATTAAGAGTTTAAAGTGAAGTAAGACGATTAAGGTAGAGAGTTACAGTACAAAGAACCAAAGTTTTGATTTCACAGTGACTGAGGAGTAGTCATACTCCAATTACTTACACTGTCCATTTCATCCCTGACTTTTCTGAGTCCCCATTTCTTCATCTATCAAAAAGAATGAGAGAAATCCACTAGCTGGTAGACAAAAATATTGAATAGGATTCAATAATAGACATTCAATATATGCATTTTAATAAAATTATTTCTAGTAATATGCCTTAATTGTTCCATATATTCATGATATAAAGTCACAACACTTTTACTTTTCTAATAAGTTGAACCTCAAATGCCTTATTAAAAGGAAATCCAGTTTCGTTCTCTTGAGAGTTCTCTCCTTTGATCTAGCCCCAAACCTTCTAGATTTGCTCTGTTCAAAGTTAGACTCCATCCTCTTCCAACAGCAGATTATAGAGAAAGCCCAAGTCTGTTCAGTTAATTACTGTCAACATTGTTTGCTATTACACAGGGTCACAATTGAACTATGGTCCTGCACACTCTGATGGATGATGCTCGTCTATTTCCTGGCCCAGATCCCTGTGCACACCATGATGAATTCCCAAGAGAAGATGATAGCATGCCCTCAGTCCTAGGTTGGGCCAAATGTATCCCAAGACACTTGGCATGCCAAGATTATAGCTCTCAGCAACCCATTTTTTGTTGTTATTCATATAAATAGCAACCTTCCAGAACCACTGGTTCAAGGCAAGAGCTACTATCTCATCCTATTCCTTCCAATGACTTTCCTCTTCCAAGGGATAAGAGAGATGTACAAAACACAACAGAATTTACCATACTCTTTTCCTAAACAATGGCAGCCTACTTGTTTTAGTTTTGCCTAAATAGGAAAGAAAATAAAAGGATGAAATAGAAAGAGAATATAACTATTCCGGTTGATATATTGACATATTCTGTCTACTGCTATGTGAATGAGAAATTGTCCTTTTAAGCAGCCCACACAAGTGCATCTGGCTTAACCTTTACTTGGCCAGACACTCTATGAAGTGGGAAAGCATTACAACAATGTACACATCGGATCAAAAAGCATGGTCATCTACTACCTCAAAAAATGGAGATCAGCACAAGAGGATCGTGTATTCCTCATTTCCTGAAGGCAGTGTTGCACAATGATTAAGAATACGTGCTTAGTAGGCACTTCTGTGTTTGAAGCCAGCTCTATGAAATCAATTACTGGGTGATCAAGATGGAGACAGAAGCAAAGTCCTGAATGTCATGGTCCGGAGACCAAATTATACACAATCTTCAGTGGAGAACCAATGACGAGCTTTAAGTCGGGAAAGTTCATGACAGGATTTGTGTTTTAGAAAGCTCACTCTGGAAGCTCAATAGAAAACAATAGCTCAGTTAAGAGGCTCTTTCTTTCAGATCAGACATCAGAAAAGCTTTGAATAAATTGAAACATCTTTTGTTTCTTAATAGGAAGATAGAGCAACTTGAGATAATTTGGGGGAAAACTGAACTGTCTATAACCTTAAATAGTATAACCAAAATCACAAATGGGATTTGGGGTATTCTAAAATAAATCTAGAAGTACAAACAATGGAATATACCATTCAGTAGGAGCTTGCCATCCAGCATTTGAAACTTAAAACATGGCTATCATACACAAAGTAATGTGGCATTGGCAGAGGGTATAAGAAACAGACTCTCCGAAATCTTTATGCAACACGATAAAGATGATATTTCAGTATTTTGAAACTTTGAAGAAAGGATCATTTCAATAAATGGTTTGGGGAAATTCACCAATTACTTGAAGGGAGTGTAAAGACAGAATGTTATTTCATACAATATACAAAGACTGTCAGAATGGGTTAGATATTTTAAAATAAAAATGAAGCTTAACAGTATTAGAAATAATAGATAAATATTAATATAATTATGCTACAAAAAGGAGTTTCTGAGCAAGATACCAAAATCAGAAAGTATATGGTAAAAGTTGATAATTGTTTAAAATATTTGTATAGACATAACGTGTATGTATGTATATGTAATGACAAAATGATATTAATGAGCTTCATGTATACAGCCTCTTTTAAGTGAATGAATACAACATAATCATACCAATAGCAAAATAGAAAAAAACAAATAATTCAACAATGAACAAATGCAGTTAAAAAAACATGTAAGGCCACCTAAATTTCTCTAGTATATTCAGAAATATTTAGAGGAGGGTTGGAGATTATTAAATGGCCTTTCGAAAAAAAATTTAAATGATATCGTCCCTTGTTCAAATAGGTGCAGGGAATAATTTTATACAATTTGGTAGGAGCATAAATGGCATTTTTGCACCAAAGTTAACTTGGTGTCAACTGTAAACAACTATTTAGAAATACACATTAACTTCTTAATTTGGAGAGAGAGAGCAGTTATCCAGGCAAGTAATAAAAGGAAGTTGAACTAAAATAGTAAACTATGAAATTAAGGAAAGGAGACAGATTTGAGACCTAATTTCAATTAAGGCTGTAACAGGACATTGCTGGATGCTCATGGGAGCCATCGTTCCCGTCTGTGAGTACCTAGAAGAAAGACTTTCCACTTCTCATCCACCAAAAGTAAATCCAGCTCTACCGCATTGATGAGGAATCTCAAGTTGACTGCACATTTCATGGATAAATGAAGGATAGGCTTTACAAAGCAGACACTTAATACAAATCCTCCAATTGGGTATTTCCCTTAACTTCTCCCTTTCTGGAAGTCTTCCCAAATCTTCCAGGAACAAGACTTTCATTTCTCTTTTCCCATACCTTCTTTCCCAATCCTCGCTTTATTCATGGCAATACGACAGTTGCTCAATTGGTATACACAAATGGAAACTTGAAAACTTGACTCTCCTTACCATGGTTTTATGTTTCCATGGAGATTTTAACCCCTAATAGCTTGTTAAAATCTTCATTAAAAGAAAAGCAGATCTTTGATAGAGTGTGGAGAGATCTTCCTCTTAAAGAACATAATACTTTTGATCCATTTTACTCCTTAGGAATTTATTTTAAGAAACTACTCTAGATATGGATGAGTGTTTCTCCACAAGACCCTACAATTTTTTAAATTTTGGGAATAAAAGGGAATGGAAAGTGTTCTAGAGGGCCATAATAAGACAATATACATATAAATTACAGGAATATAATATGATAAAATACTATGCAGCCATTATAAGTAATATTTTAGAAAATATTTCACACGTATATGTAAAGAAAAGGAAGGGGATAATTACAGAGATTTTTATTCTCTATTATTGCTTTTGATGTCATCTATGACTGGAAATTTCAAGGTCAATTTTCTTTGCCTATGTATCATGAAGTTGAGGGTGGATGAGTTATCTCCACAAATCCCAATAAAAAAAAATCAATTGCATTTGAATTCGTCTTGACTTGAAGAACACTGTGTTCCTATATTCACATGTATATATTGTGACTATCTTGCTGCTGTCACTGGCTATTTTCCTTCTATAGCCAATTGTAAAAATGCCCAGAGAGATCAATAATGCATTAAAATTTTGGTAATTTAGATTTTTTTTTCAGTATGAATTACACTGTTATTTTCTTTCCAATGATACTTATCTGGTTCTTTGGTATTTAGAAGGGAGAAAAAAGATAACACATGCGCCCAAACCACTATATATTTCATGCTTTGATTTTGTAGGAACTTTGAAATATAGTTCAAACAGGTATTTATGCTATCATTATATAAATCTAAATGTCAATGTCCTTCTTTCTGACTTATAATGAAATCCAACTTTGAAGGAGGCAAATGACATTATTCAACCTACAGATTCATTCTGCTCTAGTTATAGATAGAAAGATTGAGGCCAGAAAGACAAAGTAAGTGGAGGTAGTGGGGAGAGAATCCAAAGCCACTGGTTTCTGGTCCAGTGCCCCTTGCAATGTACTTCTCCAAAATTTTTCAAAATTTCTTACGCATTTGCTGAAGAAACCAGAAAAAAGCAACACATCAGAGGTAACCACCCCCATATCCATAAGCTCTATTTTCACAGATTAACTTCACATAATCTATGGCCTCATTTCTCTCTGAACATCATAGTCTCTCTCTGTATTAGCTCTCCTTTAAAGGTGCTTTTCTAGGCATTTAACAAAATTTGTGGAATATATACACAAGTGAGATAAAGATAATAATAAATAAAAGAATAAGTGAGATTTTACTTTAATAATCTGACTTGGCCTGCTGATATTGTGTACCTGTGAGAATTCAATCAAAAAATTTCTAACTCCTTAACCCCAGATGTATAAAAAAAGGAGTTATTAAGGCAGGTAATCTTAGTAGTCATATATTTTAAAAATTTGTTACCTGTGTCTATTTTATCTTTCAGATAAACTATTGAATCACTTCGAAAGCTACTCGGAAGAAAATTCACAATGTCATTTATTGGAGAATGGTATCAATTTTTTAGATTAATCTGGGAATAATTAGCCCATTTTAATATATTGTTTCACATTTAGAATCACACAATGTCTCTCCAATTAACAAAATTGACCTTTTATATTGCTCCATAAAGTCTTATTTTATTCTTTAGAACCAGATCATTAATTTTAATTAAGCTTATAACTAAGCTTACATTTTCAAGTTTTTATATTTTGTACATCTGAGTGAAATCTCATTATTATATAATTGTTATTTTTAATATGTAAAAATGTTATATTTTTAAGTAAGATTTCTTATTAGTTTAATATTTTTTTCCCAGTAGAATATCTGTATTTTTCTGGTGGATGATTATATCATTAGCAAGCCATGTAAATATTGTTTCTATTTTTGTAATATCTATGTTAGTTCTCATCTAGTCACTCACACAAGGTAATTAGTAAGCTCCACTTCTCAAAGAAGCCATACTTTTTAATGATTTCAAAGCAAATAAAAAGAAGATATATATATTTTTTTCTATCCAAAGCCTCCTCACTCAAGTGAATATTGATAGGACTTTTACCACATCAATCTTATCACCTATCGAGAATCTCAGCTGGATGCAAGATTTCTTCCACCTACTGAAGTATGATCATAAGGGAAATTGTTTCCACAGAAGGATGTGTCCAGTAATTTCTGTTGAATCAGGAACACATGCAAATGTATCCATTCATTAGCTAAATTTATCATCTATAACCCAAGTACTGGACAGGTAGTACAGCAGGTTTCTTCTGTGCAAAGACAAAAACAAAATGCCTTACATATCTTCAAGTTTACATACGTGACCTGTTGAATACTGTACTGGAAGGATGATCTATAACAAGATTCTCAACATAAATGCACAAAAGAATAACCCACATGGCTTTAAATAATCCCTACTGATTTTGTGGTCCTACCCTGAGAAGATATGATTTAATTGCTCTGAACTGGGGCCTGGATGTCCTAAGATTCATTACTTTTAAAAAAAATTAATAGACTTTATTTATTTTTGGGGGTAGTCTGGGGTTTATAGAAAAACTGGGTGGAAAGTACAAAGGATTCCCATATATCCCTCATCCCATCCCCAACCCGGGTTCATTACCTTTTTTGGGGAGGGTAGTCAAGTTTAAATTTGAGCTTCTTAATTTAAAACTGAATATTTCCCTAAGCTCCTTTCTTATGAAATGTAAACGTATAGAAAAGGGTTATGATTTTTCAATACCATTATCATGTCCTTACACATGAAACATCTTGGAAGACTAAAGGAGGGGTTAATGAAACTCTAGAAGTCTCTTATTTCCTCCTTCCACTGCATATTGGGAAGAAAATATGTCAAGATAACTAGCAAGTGCTTCAAATTTAGAACATATAAATAAGGGTGTTGATTTTTTTGCTCTTTATTTTTCTAGTTTTAAGAATCCTTATGCTATTGAAAATACTTGTGGCAATTGGCACTTATTAAAGAAAGACATTTAATGTTAAAATAGCCAATAGCTGGAGTTTAGCAGGGAAGAAATAGCGTTTTATCTTCTATTTTAAACTATTCTACTAGATTCTCCATCTTAGAAAGAATATTTTCCACTTTAGATTCAATAACCATCATAAGAAGACAGTGCAAATGGTAGATATTGCACATGAATTTTACAATTGGTGTAAGGATAAAAAAATGAGGAGCAGGGGCTGGCCTGGTGGCCTAGTGGTTAAGTTCATGTGTTCCACTGCGGTGGTCTGGGGTTCACACTTTCAAATCCCAGGCGTGGACCTATGCACCGTTCATCAAGCCATGCTCTGGTGGAGACCCACAAACAAAATAGAGGGAGATGGGCACGGATGTTAGCTCAGGGCCAATCTTCCTCACCAAAAAAACAAAAAAATGAGGAGCATGGCCGGCCCTGTGGCTTAGCGGTTAAGTGTGCGCGCTCGCTGCTGGCTGTCCGGGTCCCGATCCCCGGCGCGCACCGACGCACCACTTCTCTGGCCGTGCTGAGGCCGGGTCCCACATACAGCAACTAGAAGGATGTGCAGCTATGACACACAACTATCTACTGGGGCTTTGGGGGGAAAATAAATAAATAAATAAAATATTAAAAAAAAAAATGAGGAGCAGAGATAACAAAAATAAGAATTGACATTATCCCTGTTGATTTTATGGACAAATGATCCTTATATTTTTACTATATGTCATGCCAATATGTTGACATCCATTAAATTTAGAGCCAGAAGTAAGAGCTCCATTCACTGTCTAGGATGGTGTCCGTGTTAGTTTCTTAGGGCTGCTGTAACAAATTACCACAAACTGGGTGGCTTAAAACTAAAATAATTTATTCTCTCATAATTCTGGAGACTGGAATCAAGGTATTATCAGAGCTAGGCTCTCTCTGAAGGCTCTAGGGGAGAATTTGTTCCACGTCTTTCTTAGATTTTGGTGTTTGCTGCCTGTCCTTGGCTTATAGAAGGATCACTCCAATCTTTGCCTCCATTGCAACATGACGTTCTCTGTGTGTGTGTCTGTCTCTGTGTCTCTTCACCACTTATATTGCATTAAGGGCTCATCTTATTCCAGTAGGACCTCATCTTAACTAATTAGATTTTTATGACTCTATTTCCAGATAAGATCATGTTCTGAGGTTCCAAGGATGTGAATTTTGGTGTACACTATCCAAACCAGTACAATGTCTTTAGATAAATCTCTTACAGTTTCATATATTATTCTAGACAGAATGTTTATATCCCCACCTCAAATTCATATGTTGAAGCCCTAACCCCCAATGTGATAGTATTTTGAGATGAGGCCTTTGGGATGTAATTAGGGTTAGATGAAGTCATGAGAGTGGGACCACATGCACGCAATGAGGAAAGGCCATGTGAGCACACAGCAAGAAGGCAGCCAGCTACAAGCCCAGAAGAGACCTTCACCAGAAACCCACATTGGACCAGAACCCTGATCTCAGACTTCCAGACTCCAGAACTGTGAGAAATAAATTTTTGTTATTTAAGCCACCCAGTCTATGGTATTTGTTATGGTTGCCTGAGCCAAGATGTATATTATCTATATTTTATAAATGAGAAAACAACCCTACCAACTTTAAGATTGTTGGGGATGACATGAAATAAACACATTTGTTAAATCGAGTCTATTACAATATTGAGGATCTGTTTTACTACTAGCTCTAGGAGGTGTTCTAGGCATTTAAAGATAAGGAAGAAAAGAGCCAGGCACTTGCAGTTGTTGAAGTTTAGTGTTCATAACCTCCCTAAACCTCAGTTTTTCCACATTAAAAAGAAACATTGTGAATTGCCCCAAAGAGGAGTAGTGAGCTTTAAAGAGATGATAAATTACAAAGTACCTGTCACATAGTAAGTGCTTCATTGATGCTAATTTCCTCTCCTTCCTAAATATTCATATTAATGCAAATATTAATATAGATTTTTTTGCTTCATATGTAGTTTTTAAAATTTTTTCCATTCTATATCCATGTATACATCAAAATCCAACATGTTTATGGTCTCAGTTTTTGAATTTCAGAACACATTGTCCAGACTGAAGGTATTCAATAATATTCCATTGCCTACAGGTTTAAATTCAAAGTGTTTATACTGGCATTTAAGATACACTGTAATCTAACCCCAGGGTAAATTTAACACCTCTTTTACTAAAACCTTTCTCTCCAGAAAACCTAAGTCTCTTATTATTCCTCAGCACTTCATATAACTCTCTTTAATCCATGACTTTTATTGTGCCCTCCCCTCCACCTGAAATGCTTCCCCTTGGTGAAGTTTGTAATATGCACTGTAGGATTCAACACTGAGCAAGGCAACCATTGTTCCTTTCTGGGGCTTTGGGAAACTCACATAATTAAACAATGAATTGTATTATAATGCCATGAGGCCAGGATAGGGGAAGTGCAGTATCCTGAGAGTCAAATAGGGCATCTGATTAAAACTTCATGGAGACCATATTTGATCTCTGATCTCAAGAAGGAAGACATAGTGGAAGATAGAGGGAAGAATGACAATGATTTATGCAAAGAGAACAACATGTATAAAGTCTTGTAGGTGAAGAGACAGTTGGACTTTTTCATAAAACTGAAAGAAATTTGTCCTGACTGGAGTATAAAATTCTGGGGGGAAATATAAGAATAGTCATAAGTGATGCAATTGGAAAGCAAATGAGCAACTTGATTATAAAAGGCATAGTGAGTCAAATTAAAGAATTTACTACTCTGTATTCCAGATCAATGAAAAGCTATTTTTCCTCTGACTAATTAGCATGTAACTTAGCCAGCATCCTCCTTATGGAAGCTCTATTTTATACTCTTTCCCTCAATCTTCTGCTCTCACTGACATTGCTGACTTTATTACTATCATGCGTCGCATAGCAACATTTCACTGAACGACGGACCACATATATGATGGTGGTCCCATAAGATTAGTACCAGGTAGCCTAGGTGTATAGTAGGCTATACTGTCTAGGTTTGTGCAAGTACACTCTATGATGTTTGCACAATGACAAAATTGCCTAACAACGCATTTCTTAGAATGTATCCCCATCGTTAAGCGACACATGACTGTACTCAATAAATATTTGCTAGATGGCAATACAGTATTAATGAATGGCAGAGTTATTCCAGAAAAGAAAAATGACCTCCATTTCCTTGTAGTCAATCACTTGGTGATCATTCGCAAAGCCTTGGGGGGGAAAAACTAAAGTCAGCACGTACTTTCTACAACAAATAAGAATACTCTTTTAAAAATTTGATGAGTGGTCAGATTGAATTGTCCAAATGTAATTGTCTTCTCTTTGAAGAAAGGCAGCTAAAAAAGTTGAAACCCTCAAACATTTCAAGCAACAATTTGAGCCAGTTCTGCTCACCTTTCAATTAAAATCCCCATTTGATAAATAAAAACACACCATCTGATTTGCAAGAAAGAAAAATCAATAAATCTCTGTGATATGGATACAGTGAGTGAACTCTGAGAAAATAGTGTTTGTATAAATAAGGTAATTTCTAAAAGGGCATCGATAATACTTCAAATGGAAGGATAAACCTAAACAAACAAAAAATAGATAAAAGATAAAATATAATTTCACTTTTCTCAGAGAAAAGAAAAGTGCTAAACCAAATTAAAAAGAAGGGTATGATTGAGGGTTTGTGTTAGAATTAATAAAAGAAAAACACCAATATCCAAAGTCGTATATGCTATCATAAACTTCTTTATATCTGTGGTACTTAGATTTTATTTGCTCTCTATGCCTGCATTCTTCTTGAGATATTTTTCCCAGGTTCAGTTATATTGGAAAGTAAGATTATATTGCTATTGAGTTCATTTTCCTAGTATATAATACCAAACTGGGTTGCAATATCTGACAGATTTATGACTATTTGCTGAGGCATATTTTATAAAATGGCAGAATAGAAGGCATTTTTTTTCCATCTGCTCTCTGTAGCAAACCTTCATAGAAAAAATAGTTTTTAGGGAGGAATATATTACGATTTTTTTCAAAGTCTTTTTTGTCTGTGGCTAAGGATATTTCTGAATATGTTGTAAAATAATGTATTTCAGATGAAACACACAATTCATTGCTTATCCTATAGAGAAAGACTTCTTCCTGTCACTGCTAAATGTGTGAGTTCATGGGTATATAAAAATAGAATGCACTTGGCAATGAAAGTTACAGGCTGATTGATGACAACCCATTGTCAAACAATTGATAGCTAGTGAAGAATTATAGCGACCTTGTAGTAGAGCACAAATAATTCAGCAGCCCCTGAAATATGTTAAGCAGACTAGCTTCCCTCTTAGGGGTCTGTAGGTCACTTAAGTGGGGGAAACATATCTCTTTAATTTCCTTGGGAAAAACTGTAATCACCTCCAGGCAAGTAAAGGAGTGGGTAATTTCAAGGCAATTCTTTAGGTTACCTTTTAAAACATTCATTCATTAACAATTATTAGATATAGCCCAGATCACTCTAGGCAACCAGACAGAATGATGTATAAATAGAACTGGGATTTTTAAAATTTTATCTTCCTGATCAAAAAATAGTGGTAATGAAGCGTAATGGATTATATCAGCTATGGTCTCAGCCAGACTTGAGAACAAACTGTGAATTTACCACCTAGTAGCTGAAAGAGCTTGGGGACACTTCAGTTTTCTCATCGGTAAGGGAATAAAAATGCATCATTCACAGATTTATTGCAAGGCTTGGACACAATAATGCATACCTGTGAGTGGATACCAAAACTCATAGCACCGAAATGTACTTAGGACGTGAAACCTACAGAACTCTGAGCCAAGGGCATAAGGGTCTAATGGGACAGAGTCATCTAGGATCATTCAAAGATGTATGGTTATGCCATTTGTTGGTACCCTTAAGAATTTTTTTCAAATGAAATGAAAGGAATATTTTTAACCATTTTTCACAATGCTTGATGAAGACTACTGTTTGGTAAGTGCTTAATTTGGAGATGGAGTTTATGTATATATGGATATTTCTGCATATATATGACAAACATGTCAGGGATAGGAGGAGAAATATGTGCTTTCAGCTTCCAGGTGGGACTGGAAACCACAAGCGCCCTTAAAACCATTCTGGGTGAGAGATGAGATGCTATAAGTGGTGGGCTGAGACAAGGCATCAATGAAGGGAACTGAGTCTGAAAGCTGATAATTTTCTACAGTTATGCGCTGCATGACGACATTTGAGTCAATGACAGATCACGTATACAATGGTGGTCCATAAGATTAGAACCATATGGCCTAGGTGTGTGGTAGGCTATATTATCTACGTCTGTGTAAGTATGTTCTACGATGTTCATACAATGGTGAAATCACCTGACAATGCATTTCTGAGAATGTATCCCCGAGGTTAAGTGACACATGACTGTATTTGAAGATGCCAGGTCCTCATCGATGATCAGCAGCCCTTTGGCAATCTCCTTCATAAACAGAAGCCACTGATAACAGGGGAATTACAACTTGGTTATTCAGGAGGATAGGGTGAAAAGAGTGGAAGCTGGCCGAGACATCCAGTCACTCTTAGCCAAAACAAACCACGATTAAGAAATCAGTACGGCGGCCACAAAGGTAACAGAAATCATGACAGAAAAGTCTTCATCTTGAAAGGACATGACTTGTTCTTATAAATCAGCTATTTCAGAAAGGCACTGAGGAATTTATTTTTTGAGTGTTCGCTTTGGACAATGGAAAATGAGGTTTACATTCTTGAAAAACTCATCTCCAAGAAATTGTCACCAAAATAGACTGTATAATTGGAAAGAATTGGTCATACCAAGCTCAGCAGGAGCAGAGGAAAAGTAAAGCCAAGTAAAGCTCAGGGCAGAACTTCTGGGGGCATTTAGGCCTAAATGACCCCTATGAATCATGAAGGGGAGGTTTTTTTATTACTTCTTTTTTTTTTTTTTTGAGGAAGATTAGCCCTGAGCTAACATCTGATGCCAATCCTCCTCTTTTTGCTGAGGAAGATTGGCCCTGGGCTAACATCCGTGCCCATCTTGCTCTACTTTATATGTGGGATGCCTGCCACAGCATGGCTTGACAAGCGGTGCGTCAGTGCGTGCCCAGGATCCGAACCTGTGAACCCTGGGCTGCCGAAGTAGAGCGTGCACACTTAACTGCTACGCCACCGGGCTAGCCCCAAGGAGAGATTTAAGAAAACTATTTTAGTACTTTTATTCCATTCTAAGGGGAGGCATTTATTAAGCATCTCCAATATGACAAGAACTCTGCCAGATTCTGAAAATATAGAGATTAGTTTCTTTAAAAACTAAAGAAACATCAAAAAAAACCTAAAGGAGCGTGTAAGAGAAACTCAGGTGACTCCAACAAGCATAACAATTTTATCTTTCTAAAGAATATTGAACAACCTGTCTGAATGTATCTGAGTATAAGGCAGCTCTGTAAGACCCATGAGATTTCTAGTATCCTTTGAGGCCCCCTCATTTAGAAAATGATGTGCACTACAATGTATGCTTTCAATAAAACTAAGCAAAGATCAGCACATACCCTGGCAGCAACACTACTACTGAGGAAATTGAAAGGTAAAAGACATTTTGCCATAAAAATGTTTTCTGAAAAAATAAATCCAACTGACATCTCAAAAGTGCTCTTCAGAGCAAATAGTTTACATGCTTGATTTTTTTTTTTTTCCTTTCCTATGGAGTTTGTTATCTCTTTCATGGATAAAATATTTTTTTTTCCTTTTTCCAGGGAAAATTCTTTTCAAGAATCCTTCTAAATCCTTTACTTCTACAAGAACAAAGCATAGCCAGTAAATTGTTTAATTGATGACTGCAAGTTTATTTTACTTTCATTGTAATCAGAAATATATGTCTTGCTGAAAGAACAGCAACTAGGAGCTCAAACCCATGTGCAAATTAACATAATAATTAAATAATGGTTGGCATTTACTGAGCACTTAGATGTTCGTGGACTTTTGCTCTATGTTGTCTGTGCAATGTCTCCTTGGCAGGTTGTTGTTGGATTGAACTGGGATTTAATTACTGTTCCCATTTTACAGAAAAGAATATGAGGCTAGGAGTGGATAAATGACTTTCCCATAAACTTTTAGCTTGTTAATGAGAGGTATGGAACTTTCTCCAAAGTCAAAATCCCTTTCCATAGCGTTATAGCAACTCTTACTTGGGAAAAAACTTAATTTTAATTTTTTTATCATAAGATTTTTTTTTGTAACACGCACCTGCCTTTGATTGCATTTTCTGAAAGGCCAGTATTTACTGGAACACTTTTTTTTTTTTTTCGATGGACTATTTTCCTTTTGTGGTGCCAAATATTATTTTCGCAGTCAACAGTTTACACCAAGTAAGTAAGTGTCCCAAGGGCTCTGGGAAGCTTAACATCTCTGAACCACCATTTCCTCATCTATAAAAAGGAGGTAAGAATAGAACTCATCTTTTAGAGCAGTACCTGGGATTAAGTGAGTTGACAGATGTGAAGCCCCTAGCACAGTGCTGGGGACATTGTAGGTGCCCAATAATGCCGTTCATTATTTTTTCATATGGCAGGAAATAAAAGAAGGAGCAATTCAGTAGCTTAATTAATATCACCCAATTAATTGGCTACATGGCCACAGATTGTCTGATTAATGTTTAATGTATGTTATCACATCTCATGCTCATAGTGATCAATTTAGATAGAAATGTCCCATTTGACGAGATGCTGCTGGATCCAGTGAGATTAAGCCCAAATCCTGTGACTCGTGTGTACCAGAGCCAGGGTATGAATTTCAGCTCCACAAGCATATAGTTAGGATGCTTTCTCCATCAAGTAAGAGAAAATCCAAATCAATGGGCTTAAACTGTAAGGAAATACATTGGTACACATCACTGCAATTCTAGAGATAGGCAAAGTTTCACGGCTCACCTAATCCAGATGCTCTGGCTTTGTTTATCTGCACATCTCTCATCTTAGCTATCTTCCTGGTATCAGTGCCGTATTTGTTCAGGTAGTGTGTGATTACAGTGGTTTAAATCTTTCTATCTGGATGTGACACCAGGTAAGGGAGAGAACATGGCTTTCTCAGCCTTTCCAGCAATATTCACTCAATTTAGATCTATTGGTCCTCGCTCATCTCCACACCATGACGGTACCCAGGAAAACAGAATTTGTTGATGAGCTTAAGGTTTTGACTGGACCTTGAGAAGAAATTTCTGCTTAACATGCACACACATACACACACACACAGAAACACAGAATAAGCAGGTAAAAATTATGAGATATCAATGTTTCTTTTGCAAGAAGAGTTGTTTACTCTTCATTCCAAATTAAATTTTAAATAAACAAGAAGCAATCAAACTAGTTGACCAAATGTGTAACCTTTGTCAGTCCTTGTGATAGATTCTTGAATTAGAGAAGGAATGTAGGAAGTCAGGTCAATATTTACAGAGTAAAGGAGGACATGGTTTTTGAACCAGCTGGACCTTGCTTCCATTGCCTGTCTATGGCATGACTTTAGTGAAATGGCTTCACGTCTTTGAGCCTCTGTTTCTACACCCATAAAATGCATTTCTATGAGGACTGATTCAGACAATCAAAGTTGTTTAACAAATATACATTAGTGTCAGGGATCAGAAGTAGAACTCAGAGGTAGAGAAGGAAGGCTTTGGAATTTATTTGGATTGGAATTAAATCTAGACTCTAACATATATTGGCTACATGGGCTTGCACATATTTCTAAACTTCTCTATGACATTTGTAAAAAAATAAAAAAGCAAAAACCAAAAATAGAATTAAACAAACAAGTAAAACAAACAAACAAAAACCACCTCACATTTGTTGTGAGGATACTATGACATAATATACAAAAAGCATTTAGTCCAATGTCTGGCTCAGAGAATGCAGTCCATAGATATTTTTGTGATTATTATTGTCATTAATAATACTACTGAGGTGCAATTTCTGTCATCAAAGAGTTGGTGCCCAATAGGAAAAAGAGATAGTAATAACAAATAAAATGCATTACTAGAATATTATAGGCATTAAAAGGTGTAATTTTGCAGATCCAGAGAAGCAGCATTTTCTCCTTGAGGGGTCAATCACTTCACAGAGGAGGTGAAAATAAGTAGTACAAGGATATACACCAGGTCCCCCTTTCAGAGGGAGCAGCATGCAGAAAGCCTCGGGGGTGTGGAGAAACATGACGATTAAGTTAGACAACTCATAGTGAGAATCAGAACACTGGCTTTCATAGCAAGTCTACACTGTCTTATGCAAAACAAAGATGTTCTGGTGCAGACCCAGCCTGTGAAAGAAAAAGTGACAGAGAAAACAGATTTCCTCCTTATAATGTGTCAGGGAACTTGGAGTAGATTAAATCCTTGTAGGAAGGCAATAGAGAGGCTCAGCAGCTATTTTGACAGAGCTGAAATAGAGCCAGGAGCCCATTACTTGAATACTCAGGGAAACCAGACTGATCGGCATCAGAGCCATTCAGGAAAGGTGGGGAGATTGATGATATGGTCCCAGGCGACATCTTAGAGCAACAGCGGGCTTTCAATCCTGGGCAAGCTTCCAGCTGACACCCAAATTATCTTCATATACTACAAATTCCTCAGGCTTCTGTCAGATGTATAAAGTGTCAAGCGGTAAGCACACAGTAGGCACACGATTCATATGTATTTACTAACTTTTTTCATTAACAATAATGAAAAATGGGTTAATTTATGTTGGAATTTGAAGAATAGACTCTTATGTGTTTGATATAGTACAATATTTCCTGGGCCAATTAATATGCTGTCTCCAGATGATCTGGTTTCCATTCCACCCTTTTTTCACTCATTTCATAGAAATAGAATAGACAAAGATCCTAGAGACTTAATCTAAAAGGACAAGAATCTAGGGCCAAAGAAGTGAGAGGATATTTGAGTAATGGTAAAGATGGACAACGTCCAGGGACCTAGATAGTGAGTTAGCAAGAAAGCTGATGCTGTTCTCTGAAATTTCAAAATGTAACCACAAAAAGGCTGCTATTAGCAAGCAGCAGAAGCCCTGGCTGAAATAGGTGACTGCCCATCCCACCCCATTAATATTCCAGGAGAGAAGAAACCCACTCAAAATAGTAAAAGTTCATTGGAAGAAAATAGAATTTCTCATAATGCAACTATGCCAATGCCATCCCCTGTTTAAAACATCTAGTGACTCCCATCGCCTTCAGAATAAAATCTATATTCATTAGCAAGACATATAAACCTCTTCAACATTTTCTTTTCAACTTTTTCCTTAGGAAGATCCTCCCCCTTGTTGCACCCGCCCGTCCTGCGCTCCAGTCATGCTGAATTATTTACAATTACTCAAAAGAATCTTGTGTTTTCACGCTTCTCTAGTATTGGATATACTACTTTGCCTGGAATATGGTTTCTCCTCCCCACCTGCTTATCCTTTGTCTAAATCTCTTAGAGTCATCCTTTCTAACTTCTTTCTGACATCAGCTCTGAAATTCCTTCCTATGCCAAGATTGACAAGATATTTACAAACCGTTTTCTTCCACTCGTTGATGCCTTATTCATTGATTCGTTGGTCCATTTGTCAACAAATATTTGCAAGGCACTGTCATATGCCCAGATGAGAGAGCATTTAGTAAGTCAGATATTTCCTTACAGTCTAGTATCCTCTGCTTTACTCCCTTACAGCACTTATCAATTAGTATTTTAATTGGCTGTTGGCATGGGGAAAAGACATTTAATGGGGAATCTTTGGGAACAGGACCCCTGTGTTATTCATTATGATATGCACAATGCCTTATGCCTGGATTATAGAAGTAAAATGCCTAACAATTTGCTGAGAAAATAAGTGCATGAATTAATAAATGAAAACAAGTTGTATTAATTTTCTATGGCCGCCAAAACAAAGTCCCACACATTGGGTGCCTTAAAACATTTCTGGCTAAAACAGAATGTATTGTCTCACAGTTCTGAAAGCTAGAAGTCTAAATTTAGGGTGTCATCAAGGCCATACTCTGAAAGGCTCTAGAAGAATCTATTCCACACCTGTCTCTTAATTTCTGGTCTTTGCCAGTAATCTTTGACATTCCTTGATTCGCAGCTGCGTAACATCAATCTCTGCTTCCAGTTGCACATGGCGATCTTCCTCCTGTGTGTTCATCTCTGTGTCTCTTCTCCTTTTCTTATAAGGACGCCAGTCATAATAGATTAAGGGCACACCCTACACTGTATTAGTTAGTGATGTCTGGCATGTGTCAGTCAGGATTCCTTGGGTGCAAGTAACAGAAACCGCCTCTGGCTAAAAGGGAATTTGTCTCGAGCCTTTAGAGTATCTCACGGAAGGAAAGGGATGGCTGAAGAACCTGCTCCGGAGCCAGGGTAATTACCAGAATCCAGGTAGCAGAAAGTAAACGGCAGAACTGTGACAATTCAGTGACATTAAAAAAAAAATCTGTGGTTAGATAATTCTTCTCGAGATTCAGAGTTTTAGGAAAGAGAAATTGAGTGTTCTATCTTCTGTTATATACTCAATCCTTATTTGAGGAGAACATAAGGCTTGGTAGCAGCTCACAATGGAGGAGAAGTGGATCCCCAAAAGGAAAGAGGGCACTGTTACCAGAGTAGAGGGCAATGGGCAATGGGAGGTCAAAAACCAGGTAATGTCCAGTGTATGGACCTCAACAAGGGAATGGAAAACGCTTCCCTCCTTCTCCAGCCACCTTACAATTGAAAAGTTAAGCCCAAGGAAGAGGAAGTGAATTATAATTAGTGGAAGGTAAACCCAAGCTGGTTCCCTCTTCTGCTAAGGTCACACAAACATGAATTACAATTCCTCTCCCCAAACGCTGCAAAGTCCCTGGAGAACTATTGCAGCCCAGGAGTAACTTAGGTAATAGAGGAACCTGTTTCAATACACTTAATTCAAGCATTTACAGGATAGAATTTGAAATCAATAAACATTTAAACTCTTCTAACAAAGGCTAAATTTTTTCAATGATATTCTGGCTCAAACAAGCTCATGATCAAGAATATTAAGGTGAAACTTTAAGCCATACTCAGGCTGAAATTATATTCTTTGTTAGTATTAGAATCAAAGTTCTAAAAATAACCCAAATGCAGATTATATTGCTCATTCTAAAGATGAGTTAGAACCACGTATAACTTAGAAGTGTTTCCTAAAGTCGGACCCAAATTTAATCATTTTTACCTTTCATCTGACTGCTTTATACAAACAAAACAAAGCAAACAAATAAAAAACACTCACTTTGATTTCATGCGACAAAAATACAGAAGAAAGTTTTCTCTACCCACTATCAAAAGCCAAATGTAGTGGATATGGCAAAAAAATTCATATTAGACTGAAGTAATGGGTGTTAATAAATACCTTGTAATTTTTTAAAAAGTTTTTTGACTACATGATTTTGTCCAGAATGCCAACTATACTTCTTTCAGACACAATGTCCTCAACATGTGGAATTAAATTTGAGTTATAGTGTGGAAAGATTCACTGAAAATTGTCTCAGTACCAGAAAGCAATAGTTTGTCTTATTGACCCTCACTGTTCTGAATTTTTTCGTTGCATTGCTTTTCTTTTCCTTCAAGTTGTGCTTTAAAAATATATACGTATATTGTTTGGGAATAATGAGAAAACTTTGCTCCTACCAGTTGGCCTGAAAGTTAAAAGAACACAGATACAAAAGTACATTTTTCAGTTCATAAAAACCTCTCTAATGAGACAGATGAAAATATGAATTGCTTCTAATGAGCTCAGAATTGCATATACTTCCCTTGGTTTAATTTTCTAAGTGTTCATAGATATTTTTTGTTGTGCTTATTATAAAACAAGAAGTGGCCACTAGGCTGTGATAAACCAATTTGTGAGATTAAAGTGCTGAACTTGAACGGTTACATTAAGTTCTAAGTCATGAGTTGAAATCAGAATTTTAAAAGCCTCTTTTTCTTATTTACACAAGACCCAGAGCATTTATGCAAGCAGAAAGTAGTGCCAATTAATACCAACTCTGTATTGCTGAGTTCCAGAAGTACCCCTTAGGAATGCTGTCTTTTCACCATATCTCGCCTTCATCTTCACGTACTCCCTCCCTCCAAAAATGCAAAGTTTTAGCGACATGAAATCTAGACACCCCGTGATATCCCAAGCCTATTTCCTGGTTAGGACTCATTTACACATGTTTAAAAATAAGCTCTTATGTGCCTTATTTAATATGTTACATCTGGGAAGTTTTAGAAAATCAGTTTATCATATTGAAAGGGAATTGATCATTGCAATGTGTTCTGTTTCTTATATAAAGATGAACAGAATTACAGTAACTATTATTTGTATGCAAACAGCAGCATCTAGTTAATTAGTGGTGCTACTTAGAAATTATGGGTTTCTCAAAAAACTGCAGGGTGTAATAAAATAGAATAGAAAGATCATTAGCTTTCAGTAATGAAGGTAAAGGAAAACAAGCATAGCCCAGCTTTTATTTAACCTGCAAGAGCCAAATTAAAATATATAATCTGAATATAAACATATAACACTTAATAAAATTCAATGCAATATAAATTCTAACATATATCTAAACACATGAATATATTTACATTTTCTATCAAAATATTTTAGAATTCTCAATTTCATGCATTACCATACTTATAATTGGTGGCACCAGTATTTTCAGAAAAGTTATTTATATGACTTGAAATAATTGAAGTATATTGATGTACTACTCATCAAGACTCCTATAAGTCTGTCTTATTATTATTCTTTCCACAAATATAATTATACATAGTATATATGAATGTATATGTATATGTATACCTTCTCCCCCAGAAAATAGAGAGCATTGATTATGGGCCTTTCTTTCTTTATGATTTTTTTTTTATTTTTCTCTTTTTGCTTGAGGAAGATTGTCCCTGAGCTAATATCTGTGCCAGCCAATCTTCCTCTATTTTGTATGTGGGACACTGCCACAGCATGACTTGCTGAGTGGTGTGTATGTCCATGCCGGGGATCCGAACCTGTGAACCCCAAGCCACCAAAGCAGGGCGTGCAAAACTAACCACTATGCCACAGGGCTGGCCCCTGTTTATTTATGATTTTGAAGTCTGTTCTCTTTCCATACTCTCATTAAAAAATTTTTTTAATGTACTACATGCCAGTATCTTGTAATCCAATGTCAATACTCGGAAGACAAGAGTTTTGTTGTTACCATTGTTCATTAATCCCAATGGTGACATATACTAGGTGTGTAACCTTGGAGCAGGTTACTTAATTTTTATGTGGCTTACTTTTCTCACCCCCTAAATGAGACACCTACTGTACAGAAACGAAGTGAGGATATAATGAGATGGGGAATGTAGAGTAATTAGTACAGTGCCTGACAAGTCACAGAGGTGGGATAAAAGTTAGTTACTGTCTGTCTCCTTCCTTACTATGATGCTATCTGCACACCACAGGCTTCTGCTTCACGTTGTTGGCAAGAAAAGAAACAGTCAAGCAATCTGTCCTTCAGCTGTGAGTACAGTCAGAGTGTACCACATGTGTCCTGATGGATTGCACAGTACTAATAGCTCACAAAAATTTAAAATGAGAATTCCTTTCAGGAACCGAAGCAACCCAAAAACAGACCCAAGGGGGTATTATTATTGTTTTGCTTTGTTTTTTAAAGACTTATGGTGATATTTGCATCCCTAAGTCTCCCTTAAATACATATCACAGGCAAACATACATTTTTGGGAAAGGGTTCGAGAGGAGACACAGAGGGTTCTGAATGGTAAATGCACTCTCTTGGCAGGGGGCTGGAACATTATGCTTAGTCCAAAATATCTTTGTGCCCTCCCTCTGGCTTCTGCCAATGTTGCCTAGTCACATAATTTCAACACATGAGGAATTACACTCACACCTGGGGAAGTGTTAATAAGCATGATAAAACACCAGAAAACGTATTTCCAAAGTTGACTCTGCAACATTCCATCAGGTTATGTAATGACAAGCTCCTGCTATCAAAACTGCTGTGGTGGGAACACACCTTCAGAGGGAAAATCTGGACAGCCCAGAGTGGGTTTTCATATATAAATATAAAACATCTAGACAACTTAAGGGAAACAATTAAAAGAAAAAGTAAAATGAATAAATATTGATCCCAAAATATGAATGGAAATATGGCAATACAAAAATAGTTATTTTTTTCAGTAAGCTCATAGAAGGCGTACACGCATCTCAGCTGGGAAATAATGAGCCTTAAGACACGAACCTACATGTAAATTTGTGGAGTAAAGTAAAGGTCTTATCAGTGCAGAAGAAAGATCTGGGGAAAGAAGCAGAAACAGGCCCTAGATTTGTACTCTTTTTCAATTTGCTTTTACCTATTCTATTGTAATCTAAGAATCTTTGCTCAGTGTCCCATAAAACAGTTTTTACATTTGACTTCCTTTAGGCTTTTCTTTTTCTAATGATATCTTATTTTGGACATTCAACTAACAAATGTATGTCTGCCTATTGTACTAAAAACTATATAAACTTCGCCTTTAAAAATTTTGTAAATAAAAGCTGTTGACATGGGGCCAGCTCTGTGGTGTAGTGATTAAGTCCAGCGTGTTCTGCTTTGGTGGACCAGGTTCAAGGGTTTGGATACTGGGAGTGGACCTACACTACTCATCAAGCCATGCTGTGGCGGTGACCCACATACAAAATAGAGGAAGATTGGCAAAGATGTTAGCTCAGAGCTAATCTTCTCACCCCCCCCTCAAAAAAAAGAGAGAGAGACTGTTGGCAGAACAATTAGTATTTAAAAGCTAGACTCACCTTGGCTCTGTGCACCATTGTGATTAGCTGGGACTCTGTATCAGGTATATCACCTGCTGCACTGGATGCCAAGATATAAAACTTCTAGAGGACATTGGGTAATAGCGTGCTACTTGGGCAGTGAAACACAAATGGCAAACTAGTGTGATTATGTTTGATTTGTGTTGACTTAGAAGCTAAGAAAGGTCCTCAGACTGAGAGTACAGGCAAATGAGGATAGAAATGGCCTGTCGGGTTTGTCTCCTTTGTAAAGACTGCGCTATTTAAAATCCTAATTTCAGCACAGTCTTTCTCCCCAGTGAGGTTCTCTTAAATTTTGTCAGTTACAAAATTCATTTATTAACAATGGCAACAAAATAGAATGCGAGGAAAGAAACATTTGCTTTTGTTATTAAATAGGCTATTATTGGTTTTAATTTAAAGCATACATCATGAGGTTCAGAGTTTTGCCAAGTCCTTTGCTTAACACTGGGGATACAAAGATGAAAAGAACTTCTGCCTTCTGTGTGTGTGTGTGTCTAGACTATACTCAATCAGAATATGCCATAACCAACCATAGAATGAAACAGATGTGGCATAATTACCTATGCATGATAATAGATTTTTTATGATTTTGCATAGTTTAAAATCTTATATAAGGGCAGTGTAAGTAGTCTGTATAATACTCTAATACTGGATACATGTCATAAATTTGCCCAAATCCATAGAATGTACAACACCAAGAGTGAATCCTAATGTGAACAATGGACCCTGGGTGATTATAACGTGTCAATGTAGGTTCATCAATTGTAACAAATGTTCCACTCTGGTGGGAGATATTGATAATGGAGGATGCTATGAATGTGCAGGGGTAGATAGTATACAATCCAAACATAGTTGTGGTTTTGATATTTATGTCACTATTATCATTGTTATTATTATTATTACTAGCTTGATGTTTTCATTAATCTGTTGATAAAATACAATTTCTTGTTTTTATTTTTTCTTAAAAATAGATATAAATAGATAGTTTATTTATTTTTTAAATTTTATTTATTTTATTTTTTTCCCCCAAAGCCGCAGTAGATAGTTGTATGTCATAGCTGCACATCCTTCTAGTTGCTGTATGTGGGATGCGGCCTCAGCATGGCCGGACAAGCGGTGTGCCAGTGCGTGCCCAGGATCCGAACCCTGGGCCACCAGCAGCGGAGCGCACGCACTTAACCACCAAGCCACCGGGCCGGCCCTAAATAGATAGTTTTAAAAAGAAAAACAATGAAGCATTTCATGAAAGCAAAAGTTCTCCCTCAAATTTCAAATATAAATACAGTTAAACCATATTAAAAACAAAAGCTCTTTCTACATATTTAATTGACATCAATTTTGTCTACTTGTAAATAAGTGTAACTACCAGGAAGACCCTAAGAATTGCTTTATGGAAATGCACTGACAAACACAGTCCGAAGCAGGTGGAATTTGTTTACCTACTGTATGAAAATTAGACACACAGAAAGACCAGTCACATGACAAAGGAGCTCACAGAAGAAAGAAAAAGAAAGAAAGGAAAGAAAGAAACAAACAAAAAAAAGAAAAAGAAAGAAGAAAGAAAGAAAGAAAGAGAGAGAGAGGGAGGGAGGGAGGAAGGAAGGAAGGAAGGAAAGAAGAAAAAGAAAGGAGGGAAGCAAGGAAGGAAGAAAGGAGGGAGGCAAGGAGGGAAGGCGTTATAATACAGTGTAATAAGTACTATTAAATAGGCCAGTAGAAGATGTTAAGGAGAGCAAAGAGGAGGGACATTTAACTCAGTTGGTGAGGGACAGGCAATGAAGGCTGCTTCATTTGGCCATCTTGTAGTAAGTCCCATAGGTATCCTTGAAAAGGAATTTAAGCTGGGCAATATCATTGCATAATTAAAATAAAGCAATAAATAAAATAAACAACCAGAAATAGGTCCTGACTGCAGGTGGTTATTTTAAGACAAGGGTTCTGTGCCGTGTGCTTTGACTTCTTACACACCTTTTTAATTTTCTTCCTGAACTTTGGTTGAGTTCTTGTTGTGTGTGGTTGCTAAGGAGAAAAAAGCTGAATATGTAAGGTTTTTCTGCACTGTATATTTTTCGTAAACCCTCAGACTAGTGGGGGTCTTCTAAGGAGCCAGTATAGGTAGAAAAAAAAATAGATATGGGCAAGTGCTCCCATCTGATTTCTTGAACCCAATAAATAATTTATGTATAAAACCACTGACCTACGATGCCAAGGAAATGTTGCTGGATAGAGAAGGGGAAAATTCCCAAGGTCTGATACACCATGAATTTAACTATAATTTACTGATTGATTTTGGATTCTCAAACTAAAGTGTGCATGCACATGTCTTTAAGCAAAATTGCCTGCTTCAGTGAGAAATGATTATTTTAATTTTATGGTTATCTAAATCACCCAATAATGTGTACCATCCAAAAAGAAAGTTCTGCTAATGATTGTACCAACGATTTTCATATCAAGGAACCATGGGACCAAGAAGTAAAATACTTATCAAGCAAAAATAGTGGTTTTTATTTACTCTCATGAAAATTTCATGAATTTGACAAATATTACTGTGGTTTCTTTTCTCACACAAATTCATGCAAAGCAAACTCAGGATTTCAGCCAGCTGTAAACTTAATGAACATTCTGCAAAATTCTAAGTTAGCAATGAGCCCCACATGGAAACAATTCAATAGGAAGTCAAACTGGTGAAGTCGGCACAAATAGGTGAATTTCTTGACTCATTTGTTTTGGTTTGTTTGGGGACATTTTGAGAGATTAAATGATTTTAATTTGTTTTCTTGATATCTATTTCCAGCTACTACTGATAAAAGCTGGAAGAAATAGCACTTTAGGTATTTTCAAAAAAATTATCAATGTTTTCAACCCCACAGATGATTTAACTATATTTGGAAGTCTAGGAGCTTATAGTGAGAGGTGGGGGCTTTTGGAGACCATAGACATAGCTTAAATATATTTTCATTTTAGTAATCAAATTTGTGTGTTGAAACAAGCACTTTTTTGTTTTTTGCTGAGAAAGATTCACCCTGAGCTAACTTCTGTTGCCAGTCTTCCTCTTTTTTGCTCAGGAAGATTAGCCGTGAGCTAACATATGTTGCCAATCTTCCTCTATTTTGTACATGAGCTGCCGCTATAGAAGGGCCACTGACAGACAGTGGTGTAGGTCTGCGCTTGGGAACCGTACCCAGGCTGTCGAAGTGGAGGACACCAAACTTAACCACTAGGCCACTGGGGCTGGCCTGAAACAAGCACTTTTTGAACATCAACAACAAAAGCTTGTCTCTGTAGATTTGTGTGAGTTATTGGTGATAATGTTGGCTGTCTTTAAGATTAGAATGAAGTGCAAATTGCTTAAACACATTCAGACCTATGAAATTCTCTAATAACAGCAAACTTTATTGAGCATTTAATAATTTACATGGTAAATTCTATTATTTCCCCTACTTTATAAATAAATAAACTGACATGCTGATGGGTTAAGTAACTTGTCCAAAGTCATAAGTTATTTAAAGGGTAATTTATTGGGCCAGCCCCATGGCTTAGTGGTTGAGTGTGCATGCTCCGCTGCTGGCTGTCTGGGTTCGGATCCCAGGTGTGCACTGACGCACCACTTCTCCAGCCGTGCTGAGGCCACATCCCACATACAACAACTAGAAGGATGTGCAACTATGACGTACAACTATCTACTGGGGCTTTGGGGGAAAAAAAGGAGGAGGATTGGCAATAGATGTTAGCTCAGAGCCGGTGTTCCTCAGCAAAAAGAGGAGGATTAGCATGGATGTTAGCTCAGGGCTGATCTTCCTCACACACATACAAAAAAGGGTAATTTATTAAAAAACTACGCCAAAGTAAAAGAGCCACGATTAGAACAGACTCTGATTTTGAGCCTATGCATGTGAGCGCTAATCTGTACTGCCCTTGCTTTGTACTAACCACATAAGGCCAGTCTATAGCTTTTCCATCAGAAAAGAAAGCCCTGCTCCAGAATTGAAGAAGTAGCAATGAGTAAAACGGACATGGACGAAGATTTTACATGAATTTTAGAGAGTGTATAATTTTTAGAGAGTGTATAATCTCTTGAAAATCAAGAGAGAACAATAGATTTCTGTACTTCACTGACTCTGGACATTTTGAACATCAAATCTTTCCACTCATGTCCTCCACACCTGGAGCCCTGTCTGAATTAAACTAAATTCTCAACAATTCAAATGAGTATATTTTGAGATAATTTAAATAGAAAGTTTTTTTAATAGAAGTTCTTAGAGAAACTACAAGTTGAAGTCTTCTTACAACTTTAGATGGAAAGTCAGTGAAGCTTACAAATATAAATGATTTCTAAACTATACTTTTGAGAGGAGGGCACTTTCAGGAGTCACAGGAAGGCAGCAAAGAGATGTTTGCCCTAGGTGCTTCATCCTCAAAGCTGGATGTCTTTCTGAATGCTGAGCCCCAGATCAAGGCCTCACAAGCTAGACAGTTCCTGTAGCTGCCCTCTGGCTACTTGTTGCAAGGTCAGGCTACAGGACCAGCAGGACTCGCATATCTTTTAAAATACTTGAAAAATTCTGAATAGAATATATGTCAAGAAAAAGGAATTTTGTGGAAGTGTAGAAGTACTATATTTTCTTTGGAAGAAAATTATTTGGTAGAGGGGATACAGAGAACAGAGTAGAGGGGACACCGGAGTCAGACAATCCAAAGTTTTAGCCTTGGTCACGCTCACTTACTATCTGTGTGATATGTGCATTGAGAGAGAACACATCTCTATGAAACTTTGTGTAGCAAAGGCCATCAGTGTCCCCCTCCCTTATTCCTTTGGCCAATGGCTTCCTACAGTGATCACCTGCTATTCTCTGCTTGAGAATGTTCTCTGGCGACATCCTGAGATGCTGAGGATTTAATGCTTTGAGAGCATATTTCAATCGATGACAAATGAGAGTTGGTTCATAACTACCAAGTTTCTTGCCCATAGGTTTTACATAACATACCAAAGATCTCAGCAGGACTTGACTGGGTACTGTAGGATAACACCCGCTTGCCTGTAATGGAAATCTGTTCATTAATATACCCTGTTTTGGCTTTCTTCCCTTCCCTGTCTCATGTTTCTATCCCATACCAGAGCCTTCTGGAATCAACTTCTGCATACATTGCTTAAACATGAATCCTTTACTCAGGCTCTGCTTCAGTTCAATACAACCTAAGACTGTTAGTTTTTTCATATCTAAAAATTTAACTAATCAGAGAGTTCTCAGTTTCAGCTTCAATATGTAAAAAGTTTGGAATTTGTCATTCCCAACCTTATAACAAGAGAAAAGCTGAAAAAGCTGAATTTCAACTATTTTTCTTGGGCCATTCAAATGACAGAGTTCACGGGGCAAACCGTCATCCCAAAGGCTGGAGAGACAGGCACATTGAGTGAATCTAGTTACTTGGAATAGAAATTTCTGGATCCATAACTGGTAAGAACGCTAAAGTGTTAATTTTGAAGAATTGCTGGAGGCTAAGCAGGAAAAATGAGGAACTCCTGGGAGCTGGAGCTTTAGGAGGGTGCCCACACCCTTGTGAGTTTTACCTCCAGGGACCCCAACAGGTCCTCATAGTGAAGAACTGAAAGAAAACCCCTCACGGAAAGGTGGGGAAGAGTAATCCTTATGGGGTATTCCCAAGTGTTCTCTGTAACAAAGGCCTACTCTCCATGGGAAAGACTTTACCAGAGCCTTATCCAACCTGGGAGAAGCATTTCTCCAACTCCAGTCCACTTTAGCCTTCTCGTCTCACTTAAGGGTACAGGAAACCACAAAACACTCATACAGTTTTATGCCAGGGACACAAGCTCACTAAAAGATGAAGATTTAAACATCAAATTATATAATGTCTCACCACCACAAAACCTGACTCCAGTATAAGAACAGTGGATTATATCTGAAGATGCTGTAAGATACAAGCTCTCTCCAGGGAGTAGCCTGGGAAGCCAAAATTCAAGAACAGAGACAAAAACAAGGACACTAGAAGAAATTTAAGCATTTGGCACCTATAATAACAACTATATCAATAAGTACTTTAAATATGAATAGTCTAAATGAGTATTTTAAAAGACAGAGATTGTCAGATTGAATAAAAAAATAAGACTCAACTATATGTTATTTACTATAAATCCACTTTAAGTGTAAAGACCTAGATGGGTTAAAAGTAAAAAGATAGAGAAAGAAATACTATGCTAGCTTGAATTGAAAAAAAATTCAAGTAGATGTATTAATTTCAGACAAAGATTTTGGAACAAAGAAGATTGTCAGGAATATAGAGGGGAATAATATATAATAATAAGGGATCCATTCTCCAAGAAGATGAAATAATCGTGAATGTGTATGCTTCAAATAATACATGAGGCAAAAACTGACGGAACTGAAAGGAGAAATAGACAAATCCACGATTATCATTGGAAACTTAGACATCCCTCATACAGTAACTGACAGACCAAGCAGAGGGAAAATAATTAAGGGTATAGTTGACCTTAACAGCACTCTCACCAACTTAATCTAATTGGTATTTATAGAATACCCCATTCAACAAGAACAGAGTACACAGTCTTCTCAAGTTCAATTGAAACATTCATCACAATAGATCACATTCAAAGTCATAAAACACACTTGCAAAAATTTAAAACAGTATAACTCATACACAATATGTTCTCAGACCACTAGTGGAATTAAGCTGAAAACCAATAACGAAAAGTTAGCTAGACAATCCACATATATTTAAAGATTAAACATACATTTATACATAACACGTGAGTAAAGAAGAAGTCTCAAATGACTTTAAAAAATATGTTGAACTAAATGAAAGTTAAAATACAACTTATCAAGGTGTGTGCAAGGTAATGAAATTGTTTAGAGGGAAACATATAGTGTAAATGCTTACACTGGGGAAAAAAAAGAGGAAGAACCAAAATCAATAATCCAAGCTCTTGACTTTAGTAAACTAGAGAAAGAACAGCAGCTTAAACTTTCAGCAAGCAGAAGGAAGGAAATAATAAAAACTAAAACAGAAATTAATGAAATAAAGAATAGGAAAACAATAGAGAAAAACAGTGAAACTGAAAGCCGTTCTTTCTAAAAATTAACAAAATTGACAAATCTTTAGCTAGATTAGCAAAGGAAAAAGGAGAGGGAATTACTAGTATGAGAAATGAAATAGGAGACATTACTACAGTTCTTACAGAAATGAAAAGGATTATAAACGAATACTGTGAGCAGTTATATGCTAATAAATTAAACAACTTAGATGAAATGAAGAAATTCCTAAAAGACACAAACTGCCAAAATTGACTCAAGAAGAAGAGACAATCTGAATAAACCCACAACAAATGAAAAGATTTAATTAGTTATGCAAAAACTACCCTCAAAGAAAAGCCTCAGCCCAGATGTCCTCTCTGTTAAATTCTGTTAAACATTTAAAGAATTGATACCAACCCTTCACAAATTCTTCACAAAATAGAAAAGAAGGTAACACATCCCAGCTCCTTCTATGAAGCCAGTATCAAGCTGATGCCAAATCAGTCAAAGACATTACAAGAAAACAAAACTACAAATTGATGTCTCCCTTGAATATTGAAGCAAACATCCTCGACAAAATACTAGCAACCAAATCTAGAAACCTATAAAAAGAATTACATTCCATGGCCAAATGGGATTTATACCAGGAATCAAAGGCTGGTTTAATATCCTAAAATCAATTCATGTATTTACATCATATCAATATGTAATACACCATATCATAATGTAATGCACTATATCGATAGAATAAAAAACCCACATGATTATATCAGTGGACACGGAAAAAGCATCTAACAAAATCACATACTCTATTATGAAAAGAACATTCAACAAACTTGAAATAGAAGTGAACTTCCTCAACCTAATAGAGAGTAGCTATGAAAAACTCACAGCTAACATCATATTTAGCAGTGAGAGACTGGAGGTTTCCCCCTAAATTCAGGAACAAGACAATGATGTGCATTCTTATCACTTATATTCAATGTTGTACTAGGAGGTTTAGCTGGGAAAATTAGAAAAGTTGGGGGGGATAAAAAGGATACAGATTGCAAAGGAAGAGGTAAAACTATAGTCACAGAAGACGTGATCTTGTATATAGAGAATCTTAAAGAATCTACAAGGAAACTATTAGAACTAATAAATAAGTTCAACAAGGTTGCAGAATACAAACTCAATATGCAAAAATCAATTGTATTTCAATACACTTTCAATAAACATTCCAAAAATAAAATTTAGAAAACAATTCCATTTAAATAATATAGAAAGAATAAAACATTTAGGAAAAATTTTTAACAAAAGTGAAAGACTTGAACTCTGAAAAACTACAAATATTATTAACAGAGAATAAAGAAGATCTAAATAAAGGGAGAAAAAACTCCATAAATCATCCCTATTCGTGGATCATAAGACTCAATATTGTTAAGATAACAATAATTATCAAACTGATCCACAGATTCAACACAATTCCTATCAGAATCCCAGCTGACTCCTTTGTAGAAATTGTCAAGCTGATCTTCAAATTCATATGGAAATTCAAGAGACCAGATAAACCAAAACAATCTTGCAAAAGAAAAACAAGATTGGAGGACTCTTACCTCCCAATTTTAAAACTTACTACAAGGCTACAATAATCAGGAGAATGTGGTATTGATGAGAGAAAATAAACAGAGATTAATGTTACACAATAGAGAGCCCAGAAATAGACCCATAAACATAGCCATCTGATCCTTGACAAAGGAACAAAAGTAATTAAATGGAGAAAGGATAGTCTTTTCAACAAACGGTGCTGAAAAATTGGATGTCCATATCCAAGAAAATGAGCCTAGACATGGTCCTTACACTTTTCACAAAAACTAACTCAAATTGAATCATAAGTCTAAATGTAAAATTTAAAACTATAAAACTTCTAGAATAGATATAGTCCAAAACCTAAATGAGCTTAAGTTAGGTGATGAATTTTCAGATGCAACACCAAAATCATGATATAAGACGGAAAAATTAATGTTGGACTTTATTAGAATTAAAAAGTTCTCCTCTGTAAAAACATGATTACGCAATGAAAAGACAAACCAAGACAGGGAGAAAAGACTGCAAAACACATATCAGATAAAGGTCTTTTATCCAAAATACATATAGAACTCTTGAAACTCAATAATAAGAAAACAACCCGATTAAAAAATGGACAATGAACCGCAACAGGCATCTGACAAAAGAATATATACAGATAGTAAATAAACATATGAAAATATGTTCAACGGCATTTGTCTTCAGGAATTTTGAATTAAAACAACAACGAGATATCATCACAACCTGTTAGAATTGCTAAAATCCAACAAACTTACACTATCAATTGTTGGTGAGAAGATGAAGGAACAGGAATTCTCATTCATTGTCAGCGGGACAGTAAAATGGAATAGACACTTGGGAACATAGTTTGACAGCTTCTTACAAAGCTAAATATAGTCTTAGCATATAATCCAGCAATTGCACTCCTAGCGATGTACGTAACTGATTTGAAAACTTATGTGTACACAAAAACTTGCGTGCAAAGTTTTGTAGCAACTTGATGCATAATCATCAAGACCTTGGAAACAATATATAAACAATAAGTAATAACTGAACCAAAAAACAAACTTTGGTACATCCATACAGTAGAATACTATTTAGTGATAAAAAGAAATGAACTATTATGCCATGCAAAGACATGGATGAACTTAAATGCTTACTGCTAACTGAAAGAAGCCAGTCTGAAAAGGCTACATAATATACGATTCCAACTAGATGACATCTCAGAAAGATGATATACACATGCAATGACAAGATAGTGATTGCCAGGGCTTCAAGCAGAAGGAGATAGGGGTGAACAGGCGAAGCACAGGGAATTTCTAGTCCCATGAAACTATTCTGTTTGATACTATAATGGTGGATCCATGACTCTATGCATGTTAAAACCCAAGTAACTTTATAGCACAAATAATAAGAAAATTAAAAATTAGTAAAATTTACTACTAAAATTAGTAGTAAGCAAATTAATACAGGCAAGTTAAAAATATTATTTAGGAGGTCAGAGGAGTTCGTGATGGAATGTAGTATATGACAAAACAACAGAACTGCTTTACAAATGTATCAAACAACCTCAACGAAGGGTGGGTAGAAAAGTTGCTTTGGAAATGAGTGACTTTGGAAATGAGTAGAGTCTATAAGACTAAAGGTAAAGAAAGTGTACAAAAGCACTGTACTCTGGTTAATAAAGATGTTTGCCACAGGATATGTGTTAAAATTTGGATACATATATACCGAGATTGAACAATTAAGTAAATGGATGGTACAAGCCAAGTTTCTTACTGTTTCAGTGACAGTTTACAGACCAGCAAGGGTAGGAGACCGGAATGATCTATGTTGTAATGGATTAGAGTTGGAGACATCAGTATGAACTCCTGTTTAGCTTAATATAAATACAGATATATACATATAAAAATATTTATAGATATGTGTATATACATGGGTCAGAATGTACACATATTTTCTTGCTCTGTCAGCTAATAGTGCCTAGAAACAATGTCACACAGTAGCAATGAGCAAATCTAATACCCAGATAGAATCATTCTTGAATAAAACAAGTCAGAACTTCTTGGGAAAATATCTGTTTCTAGGACTGGGGCAGGAAATACATAAGATTGTTGTTTAGAAAACTTACACTTCTGTGTTTCTCTTTTACTCTCACACTACTACCAAAGTCACAATTCTTCTAACACCAGATGTGTGGGGATTTTTCCCCACATCAAACAATTCTCTGACACCAGCTGAGTGTCTTACAATTCAACTCAATTTTGATACAATTCAACTCAATTTTGACACTATCTACCTGATCCCACATCAGATCCTACAGGTTAAGGACTCAGTCATAGAGGACTGCCCACCCCACTCTGGCCAACCACCACTGTCAATTGAAAGTCTAGAACACCAGTGGAAGTCCAGGTTTTCAACAAGGGGCTGCAGATTGAAGGTTCCAATGACCTCTTCTTTGGGTTTAATTAATTTTCTAGAATGGCACACAGAACTCAGAGAAACATTTTACTTACAAGACTACCAGTTAACTATGAAAAGATATAACTCAGGAACAGCCAGGTGGAACAGATGCATAGGGCAAGGTATGGGGAAAGCAGATCAGAACTTCCATGCCCTCTCAGAGTGTGACACTCTCCCAGCACTTCCAAGTGTTCACCAACCCAGAAGCTTTCCAAACTCATCCTTTTGGGGTTTTATGGGCACTTCATCACATAGGCATGATTGATTAAATCATTGGCCATTTGTGAATGAGTTGACCTCCAGGCCCTCTCTCCTTCCCAGAGGTCAGAGGGGGGGACTGAACGTTCCAATTCTTTAATCACATGGTTGTTTCCCCTGTCAACCAGCCAACATCCTTAGATGCTTTCCAAAAGTCCCCTCATTAACATAACAAAAGATTCTTTTATCACTCTCATCACTTAATAAATTTCAAGAGTTTTAGAACCTCTGTGCCAGGAACAGGGACAAAGACCAAATATATATTTCTTATTATATATGATAATATTACAATAAGCTTGCAGTATCTTGTAGTGTACGTGCACACACACACACACACACACACACTGACACACTAACGGGGGTAAGACAAAGGACACAGGCCAATTGAAAGTAATCTTTCCAATAACCAAAGCCAGAAAAATTTGAACAACAAAATAAAGTAGTTTTAGATTATAAACTAAATTATAAAATAAAACTATCCATTGAGCCTAGGCTGATATGAAAATATGCCTGAATAAATAAGTAAATAAACGGGGAAAAGGATATAGAAACATCTCTTCTGCAGAAAAATTGCAAATAACTTATGTAGGTACTCCTCACCCAAGGAGGTGGAGCATAACTCCTCACTCTCGCATTGTGGGTTGCTCATAGTGACTTCCTTCCAAAGAATACAGTACCAAACATGTGTGTGGGGATAACTTTACACTGGAAAAACCTGGCAAACATTACCTCAATCAGATGATCAAGGTCAAAATCAACAGTGATAAGTCTTGTTGATAGTATGTACCTTTGATGTGATGTTGTAGGAGAGGAAGACCTATCCTCTACCCTCTAGGTCCTTCTGGCTGGTCTAACAATTAAACTGACACGAGAGAGAACAACAGGAGAAAATCAAACAAAGTTTAATCACATGTTACACATGGGAGAAACTCAGGAAAACTGAGTTACTTGCCAAAATGGCTGAAGCCACTGCCTTAAATACCATCTTCAGCTAAAGACAAAGGAGGATGTTGGGGATAGTTGTTTGGTGCTTCAAAGGGGAAAAAGTCAATTTACATGAATGTAAATTGAAAATTTTGGAATGGAGATGGAAAAGAAAATGTTTGATAAACAAATGTTTGTTGGGCCGTGTGTAGACAATGAGACCTGAGAGAACTTCGATACAGATGGACTTGCTAGTGCCTTCTGGTCTGCCACACCTAGAGCTATCTAACTCCTTCCTGGGACAGGCCTTCTATCTTAAGTACTTTTAGGTAGTTAGGGGGAAGTTCAAAATTTCTTCCTGAGTCTTTTGTTCCCAAAAATAATCATGCCAGAGAGACATATTTGGGATGGCAAACTCTGATCCCCCACAATGTGATGAAAATGAAAGTTTACCTCTGTTTTCTTCCTCCCAGACCTCCATACTCCAGTCTAATCATGAGAAAAACATCAGGCAAATCCCAGTTGAGGAAGATCCTACGAAACACCTGACTACTATTCCTCAAACTGTCAACGTCATTAAAGACAAGATAAGCCTAAGACACTGTAACAGCCAAAATAAGGCTAAGAAGGTATGACAACTAATGAAATGTGGTATCCTAGATGGGACCCTGGAACAGAAAAGGGACATTAGATAAAAATTAAGGAAATACAAATAAAATGTAGACTTCAGCTCATAATAGTGTATCAGTATTGGTTCATTAATTGTAACAAATATACACACTGATGTAAGGTGTTAATAGAAGTGGAAACTAGCTGTGGAGTATATGGGAACTCTCTGCACTGTTTTCACAATTTTACTGTAAATCCAAACAGTTTTAAAATTTTAAAAATTTATGTTAAAAATATGTTAATAAACCTCCCTTTGGCAAACAAGTTCACACGTTATCTGTTTAATTCTCATAAGCCTCAAATAGCGTCCTCAAATTAGGTCCCTTACTTCCTTCATTGCTCCCTCGTTCCTGCCCTCCTTCCCTCCTTGGCATTGGAGAAATAACATAATATCTGTTTTTCCATTTGGAAAAATTCTTAATTTAGTCAATGGGCAAAAATTCTATCTGTTGATATGAGGAATACCATTTAATATGGCTGGATGAAGCTGTATATATATATATACAGTATATATATATATATATATACTTTTATATATATATATACTATATATACTTTCATATATATATATACTATAATATATATATTGTATATATATATATAGTATGAAACTACTAGGGATTTTATATGTCCAGGTATAATGATGTTTTTAGTAATAATTGTGGTTATTACCTTAAAATGTTTTATATCACAGAAATAATGAAATTTCCTTGTCAATTGCATTCTAATGAATTCTCATCAGATCTTTAACGCTTTGTCAAGGGAAATCTGAAGGAGGTATTCATTATTATTTAATCCATAATCAATCAGTACTTTGTGCTCTGCTTGGATAGAGGTACTAGGGTGCATTCAGAACAAAGTGGACATAGTCTTGGTTGAGCCATTGGGGACCAATGGCACAGCCATCCTTTTGTGATGGCTTGGTTGGAAGAGGTCCCAGGGGAGATAATTAAGGCTATTATAAAAGGTATCTTCAATTCTTCATGAGTTTGCCCTCTCTCCCTCTCTCATCTGTTTAAAACATCTCCTTCCTTCAAAGAAATCCATTACGGAAATTATTTGTGCATCTCTTAACCAGAAACTCTTACAGAAGATTTTCACAGTGAATACTGAATGGATAGGGGAATGCATGTTCCTGAACTGTTAGATGGTATAAGACCAACTTACCGATTTGCCCAGAAATTTGCTAGTTTCAGCAATGAATGTCTTATATCATGGGAAACCCCTCAGTCCTGGGCAAACTAGGACAGTTGTTCACCCTAGTGCAAGGTCTAAGTACTACATGGGGAATGGCTTTAGAAGTCCAAATGGAAGAAATAGTGGGACCAAGAGAAGGAAAGTAAAAGTTAGCTGTTCAATTGCTGAGAATTCTATATTATGCAGCCTCATGTTCCCTGATAGAAAATCGAAGCCAATATCCATGTGGCTTATTTCATAATGCTATTCAGAATCTCTATTGTAAAGAAGAATTTGAAACTTCCTAGGAAAACAACAGATACAAAACAAACAGACGGTGTTATTTTTGCTACCTCTACAATCAATAATTGAATAAACAAACTGAAAATATTAAAATACAACATATTTATGAATAAGATGGAGTTATGCAGATTGCTAAGAAAAATTCCTTTTAAAAAAGAATCACAGAAAATTTAACTTTTTAGTTTTCTGATTAAACAACATTATGCATATGCACTTGTTGTTTATGAAGCACATATACTATTACTGAAATTGCTGCTTGAATTTAGGAAACTGATGAAAATTAAGCTCGTAAAAATTTAATGCCGTGAAACCTAAGTGTAGAATACATAGGGTGTAGCTTCTCGGAAAAACCACATTAAGCCTTGAAAAAGAAATTACATTTAGTTTTATCCACTAATTTTGAATAGGCAGAGTTTCTTTGGAACAAACGTGGTTCTGCTTTTAGAGCTGTAGTGAAAATAATTCTGTTATTAAAATATCAGGACAGGATTAAGGTCACCAGGAAGGATGGGGTGAAAATTCTTGAGAGAATTGAAATAACTAAGCAGTTTCCTCTACGGCCATGCCATTGTGTAACCTCATTTTGGATGTCCAATGTGGAGTCATGCAGAACGAGTAGAAAACTGACAGGATTTGGGGGATAGGATTTTTTGTGATGAAGCAGATAGACCTGGACAGTTTAGTTTTAAAGAAGTGCATTTTTTTCCCCACACAAAAACCAAAATGCATGAGAAGTAAAATTCTTGCTATGTTTACTATTTTGCCATAAAACGTGAATAGATGACTTTATGATTGTGCAGCCTGGTTGTGAGGGCATAGTTGTGAGGAACTATGCAAAGGATTATTCAAGCAACTGTTAAGTGATGTTATATGTATCCCTTCCATTCCATTGGAGATTGGGTTGAAATGTTAAAATTACTAGATAAGTGATATAATAATCGCAATAATAATAATAATAATCACTATGAGGTTTTGAGGAAAGAGATACTATATTAAGAAGAAGAAAAAAGATATATCCTGTTAAGACATACCTCTTCGTCACTTATAAGGAAGATTTTAATAATTAGAACTGCTCAAATATGTTCCTATCTTGTGAAAGTGACACAGCTCTCATTTATTCACTTTATACCATGGGCCAGACCCTGTCCTAAGTGTATTATACACATGAGCTTATGAAATATTCACAATGGCACCCAGATAAAAATATTAATATTCTCATTCTTCAGATTTGGAAGTCTCCATTTCCCAAAAGTTGCACATGCAATAAATAGCAGATAAGGTATTTAAAGTAACGTTGACTTTTTCCAGTGCAGACTCTTAACAATTACATTCAACTCCATCATCGGGTCAATCGTGGCAATAAAAATCGGGGATGAAGATAAAATTACTCTTCCTTTGGATAGAAAGTGAGATTTCGTGACCTCCCAGTTTTCTTGATACTGATTCTATTAGATTCTATGGCTACAGCACTGAATGGATAAGTTTTAACATGAAATATGACTTACTATAGTGTTCTTTTTTGTTTGTTTGTTTGTTTATTGTGGTAACATTGGTTTATAACATTGTATAAATTTCAGGTGTACATCATTATACTTCTATTTCTGCATGGATTACACCATGTTCTCATGTTCACCACCCAAATACTAATTACATCCGCCACCACACACATGTGCCTAATTATCCCTTTTGCCCTCCTCCCTCCCCCCTTCCTCTCTGGTAACCACCAATCCAATTTCTGTCTCTATGTGTTTGTTGTTGTTGTTATCTACTACTTAATGAGTGACATCATACGGTATTTGACCTTCTCCCTCTGACTTATTTCACTTTGTTTAATACCCTCAATGTCCATCCATGTTGTCACCAATAGCTGGATTTCATCGTTTCTTATGGTTGAGTAGTATTCCATTGTGTATATATACCACATCTTCTTTATCCATTCGTCCCTTGATGGACACTTAGGTTGCTTCCAAGTCTTGGCTATTGTGAATAACGCTGCAATGAACACAGGGGTGAGTGTATCTTTAAATGTGGCTAAATGAAACTAAAGAAGTGAATGTTTAATTTTATTTAATTAATATATCTTTAAATAGCTACACATGGCTACTGGCTACTATGCTAGAGAACATACCTCTAGAGGACAAGGGAGTATACACATTACATTTTATTCTTGGCATCCAGCACTGTATACCTGATACAGAGCCAAAGTTCTGGAACCCTCTGTGGACTGTGGAAAGAAATGATATGTGTGATGATGAATGAAACATGGCACTAGCTATAATGAACTTGACTTTCATCTTTTCTGTAAGGCATCTGCTCAATGGCCACGAATCTTCAAGAAGTTTAGACTGTACTCATCATTAACACCTTTCTGACTCTCTGTATGCCATAAGTATCCTTTAGAAACCCTTTATTGCCTCACAAGAAAATTCCACGAGCTATACTAGGCACCTTATTATAGTCTTAAAAAGTAGAAAACCCAACATGGTTAGCATCCCAAGAGGAAGACATGTGGTATAGTGGCAGAATGTTTGCAATTAGCTGGATTTAGATTGGAATCCAACTCAGGCACTTTTTAGCTGAGCAATCTGGGACAAATTAATTAATGTGTCTGAAACTTAGTTATCTCACCCATAAAGCAGACACAATACCCTGTGTACTGCAAGGCGTCTTAGTGAGCATTAAATCAGCTGAGTACTCTGGCTTGAAGAAGACAGCACAGAAGATAAACATATCTGTTCTCTTTCCTCTACACTTCATTATTTCCACCACACAGCCCTCACTTGAGAGATGCTTAAGACATTTCATGTTTTATCATCCTTTTCTCTAATTGGCATCTGCATTCCAGTTCTCCTCATGGTCAAATGTACTCTCTCTCCTAACTGAGCACTTGTGATACCTTCCTTCCTGCAGCACCTGAGGAGAAACGTAGTGCCCCTCTTTGCTGTGTCCCTGGACTTTAGACAATAGTGTTTACTCTCTTCCCCTGAAAAATGATTCTCACCGGTAAAATTTTCGTCTATTTAAATAAATCTCTTTTATATTTTTCCCTACTGCCAGTTCCCTTTTCTCTGATCTGTCTTTGTGTCTTTTCTGAGATGTGTTATCTCCTTCCAGGGGACAGAGGCGGCAGGGAAGGAAAGAGGCTAATATAATTAGAGTTTATCTTGGGTATATGGTATATGTAATCTATACCACATCAGTTACTATTCTCAACAACCTAACAGTTCCCATTTCAGAAGTGGTGAAGTTGCTTCCCCAAGGTAGCACACTCAGTGGGAAGTGACGCTGGGATTTGAACCCCATGCTCTTTCCACTTGGGCACACTGCCTTTTGCCCTAAAACTCCCAGTGCCGAGCTGTTGGTCAAGCTCCCATTCAGAGGGCTGTCGCTGCAGCAGTCAAGGGAAAGGGAAGGAGGCAAAGCCAAGCAGCTCAGCATGAAGAAAGATAATAACCTGACTTAGATTTAAATAATGATAACCCCTCAGGGACAGGTTCCTAGCCTGGAGAGTGATTATGCAAATGAACTCTCTGTGTATTTCTGAAAGTAACATTTTGAATGGAAACCAAACACATTCACTGACTTCAGTTGATGACTGTTTTAAGCTGGCTTCCTATAAAAGCATTCCAGCGCACTGCCTGCCTTTTCTGTCTTTTTTCAAAAACACACAGCCAAGGGGAAAGGGCAACTGAGTTAGCATTTAATGAATCCTCTAACGTGCCAAACAGTGCCATAGGCACTTTTACATATGCTATTTTATTTAATCCTAGCAAATATCCTGAGCAGTAGGTTTTGCCAGCCCCATTTTTTTTTTTTACCTTAAGAAACTAGATAAGAGAAAAGCATAAGGGCAATATTGAGTCGTAACTATGTACCAAATACCAAAAATTTTATGTTAACAATGTTTAACATTTTTTAATGTTGAAATACTATCACCTTAACATCAAGACCAAGTAAAAAAAATAGTAGCAGAGGAAAATTATACAATAACCTCTTTTGGAAATACAAACACAAAATTTCCTTAAAAGTATCAAAACCAAATCTATTGATATACTAAAAATTCTAGTATATTATGATTAATTAGTATTCATTCCAAAAAAATTCGAACATGACAATTTAAAGACAAGTGCATACTAGTGTGATTTACCATATTGACCACTTAATGGGGTAATAAACTATAATCTTAATAGATTTTGAAAGAATATTCAATAAATTTCCACATGCATTTATGTTTTTAGGTATAGAAGAGCATATTTTTCATCTGATAAACCTATACAAGAAATTAATCTTTTAGATTAGAAACATTTTCTTCATAACTTGTAACTAATAAAGGATGCCCACTTCAAAAAAAGAAAGTAGTATACAGATTGGAAAGGAAGACACAAAACTTCCTCACACATTACACATGCACACACATACACACAATTTTCTATAGCCCATTTTGGTTCCCTCTACCCTGAAAATAGTCTCTTTTTAAAAGCTTGGTAATTTGATCAGACTGCTGTTACTACCTCCTCATAGAATCCCAAGAAATTCTAAGTTATTGAAACTAATGAGAGAGTTCAGAAAGATTGCTGGGTACATCAATATAAAATGATCATTTATATCTCTATTTTGCTACTATATTTAGTAGCAAAAATACAATTTTGAAAAGATATTTAAAACGGCAACAAAAACAATACAAATCTAGGAATAAATCTATAGGAGATGGCTAGATCTTTATGCAGAAAATTAAAAACTTTTAATAAAATACATAAAAGGACACAAAAATAAATGAAAAAATATACTATGTGTAGGGATGGGAAGACTATATATCATAAAGACGGGCATGCTCCCCAGAACAATCTATACATGATTTTAATGCCAACCGATATCTCAAAGCAGATCTTTATTTGGAACCTGCCAGATGGTCCCAGATCATCAAAAATACTCAAGACCCTTTAAAATAATAAAAGTGAATATTATCTTAATAAGTGTCAAGAATTTCTGTAAGCTATATTATGAAAATGTAATGATTTTGGCAGAATAGATGAAAGAAAAGAATAGGCCCTAGACACGGATCCAAGTATTTGGAATCTCATTAAAACCTGTCAGAGGGAAAGGATGAGCCACTCACTACATGCAAAGTGAAGTTTAAGTGTAGAATCTAAGAAAGAAAACAGAGCAATAAAGGCTTAAGAGAAGATTAAGAAGAAGGATAAGGAGACAGAGAAGAAGAAAGAGGAGGAGGGAGGAGAAGGATGGGGAAAGGGAGGAAGAGAACAGGACAATAACTGATTTGGTTTGAGGTCTCATTTGTCTGAAACAAAATGGTGAGGTGTTCTCTCCTTAAATTCCCAGGATTTTAGTTAGCTGATAGCTGGGGTAATCATTTTCTTATTTAAGGGCATGAAACATGAAAAGATTGAAATAAGAACAGAATAGGACTTCTACCCTTGTGGATAATGTGAAAATAAATATATGCAGAAATAGAGAAAAGATGAACAAGTGGCATATACATCTCAAGAGAAATATACGTACCCACAAACACACACACAAATATGTGATACACACATACACCTATTATGGGCAGACAACTGTTATTGGCAGAGATTATTAAGAATAAGAGCAGAATTTTGGGTACCAAGATATTTGTAAATGAATTAACAACATGGTTCTAATATAGAGGCCCTGGAATTTCAACATTAATAATCGTAACATGATAGTCGATTAAAAACATATTATGTATTAAGTTCTTTGCTAAGTGCCTTATATACTGTAGGGGAGGAAGAAATATTCCTCTACCCTTCTAGGTTCTTTTGGCCGACCTAAGAATTAAATTGACATGAGACAGAATAACAGGAGAAAATCAAACCAAGTTAAAAAATATGTATACATGGGAGAAACTCAGGAAAACTGAGTAACTTACCAAAATGACTGAAGCTACCACCTTAAATACCGTCTTCAGTAAAGACAAAAGAAGATATTAGGGGTAATAGTTTGGTACTTCAAAGGGAGGTAGGCAATTTACATGGAGATGGAAAAACAAATGTTTAGTAAACAAATGTTTGCCATGCCTTGCAGAGACAGTGAGACATGGAAAGGACTTTGATCAAATGGGCCTTGCTAGGTTCCTCTCTGTCTACCACACCTAGTTCATATTATACTATAGTTACCTGTGGTATTAGCTCCTTCCTGAAACAGGCCTTCCAACTTAAATTCTTTTAGACAGTTAGGGAGAAGTTCAAAGTTTCTTCCCTTGTTTTTTGTTCTTAAAAATAATCAAGCCAGGGGCCGGCCCTATGGCATAGTGGTTAAGTTTGGCACATTCTGCTTTGGTAGCCCGGGTTTTCGGGTTCGGATTCCAGGGGCAGATCTACACCACTTGTCAGCCATGCTGTGGCAGTGACCCACATATAAAAAAGTAGGGGAAGATTGGCACAGATGTTAGCTCAGGGTGGATCTTCCCCCGCAAAAAAAAAAAAAAAAAAAATCAAGACAAAGAGACACATTTTGGGGTAGCAAATTCTGCTCACCTACAATATAGTATCTCAAAGAACATTCACAAAAACCTTTTGATATAAGTAAAATTGTCATTTTATACATGAGATTATTAATCTCAAAATTACTTATATAACATAAATAAAGTGATTAGTGGTACCTATTGGATTAAAAATTCAGGCAATCTGAATCTAGACAACTCTTAACCACATCTCTAAATGCTTACAGGGTGCTTAGAAGTTATTTGAGAGGACTTCAGGTAGTTAAAATATTTCACCATTCTGCCAGAAATTAAATATTCGCTCCAATTTGGTCATGCAGGTTAAAAAGCACATCAAATATGTTTGCTTTGGGCTAGGATAATATCAGTTCTGGGTAAAACATTGATAAATTAAGCTAATCATGAGCTCATTGTCAAGCATACCTTTCTTTTGTTAGTAAAATCTATAAAGCACTTATTTTTTAAGAGTGATCCTCAACCTTTCACTATCAGGGACACTTTCACTAATCCCCTCATCCTAGTCAACATATTTGTGACTTTTTTTTCTTCGAAAGAGTATGTTACTTTTCTAGTTCAGGTAATGCACCTATTTCAGTAATGAAGAATAAGCCACAAAAGTATCCCCTTTAAAGAAGAAATTAACAGTGAATCTCAAACTCACACAAATAATAAAATCTAGTGCTTTCCCTTTGATGTCAAGTTGCTTCTGGGCATTTTTCTACCCTTGGGCAGTTCTCTCTTCAGCTTAATTGCGTATCACATTTTAACACCCTCAGGTCTGTCTTAACACCATTGTTTTCCAATTATCTCATTTCCACTGAACTTCTAGTTTCGGGTTGTATTGGTTCAGATGCTTTCAGATTGATCCCTGTGTCGCACCATCTGCAAATCTGATTTCTACACTGTTTACTCAGATCTATCAGATCATTAATAAAGGAAGAAAAGAAAACAAACAGGCTTACACTGATCCTGCAGTGCCCTTCCCACCAGCAGCCCTCAGGTCCAGACACATTCATTTATCACTAGCCCATGTTCATGTCCCAAGAGCCAACCCTGCCGTGTGGATAGGCCTGACATCCAAGTGTCCCTCTATTTGTCTTATGAGTTAAGGTCGTGGGAAGAGCCACATTGGACACTTCAGTTAATCCAACTCTAACTATCCCTCACAATTTTATGGTGTTTAAATTCAACAATCATATTACATTACAAGCACATTCTAAATCTTCCAGAACCTACCATAGGCACCAATCTGTAAGCTTCCTGAGACTAGAACCTGTGTATTATTTGTGAATCTCCAGTAAATTTCCAGTGACCAGCAGAGGGCTGGACACATGGCTTTATTTAAATCTAGTTTGTTAAAATAATACTACAAAAAAACGTCCATTCTCTTTAAGCTAACATGACAATAAATATTTGTTTAATGAGCGATTAATACTATAACCATCAAAGGTAATGCATTGCTTAGTTTTCCCATCTGTAAAATGGGTAAAAGTGACTTGTTCATGGTCATTCAATGTTACATACACACATACTCAAACACACCCATATCTTTGAAGAATGAGCTGAAAAATTACCTTTGTCCCAAATAGCTTTGGTAGTTTTCTGATCTGATCTCATAATGTCGTGTAACATTTCTTTTTTTGCATGTCAGAAACACACATACATGTGAAGCAGAGTACAACGTTTCTTCTGGCTTGTGGATGTGAGTAGAATCCACACTTTCTTTGGTGTAATCTCGATGCGTAGCACATCATTTTAAATGAGGCTAACCACCTAATAAATCAATCAAGTGATTTAGCCCTAGGACTGGAGCTAATCTTTCTGTCTCTAAGTCCAGGGATCTCTCTACCATGCCACAGTTTTCATCTCATTTCCATTCTACTAGTCCACAGCAAATGTTTAGTCATGTCCTGTCACAATTCCTGGATTCGTTCCTGTTTCATCAATGTCTGGTTTTGGAATTAAACTCTTGTGAAGTGTGTATTTTCAACTTCCTTATAAAGTTATTCTGAGATTAATCAGCATGTATTTGCTATGCCTTGTGTATTTCTGTTGCCTTGATGCCTCACAATTTAAGGAACTTCTGTAGTGAGAGCATGTGTGTTAATAAAGTATATGTCGTAGGTTCTGGCCTAGACAGACCCAATGCTCTAAACATTTGTCTTCCATCTTTGCAGTCTGTCCCTTGGTCACAAATAAAAGGGAGAATGTAGCTAATAAATATTCTAATTTCCAAATTTGTTTTTAAATTACTGACAATAAAGAATACTTAACATGTGACATGTTAGAACACAGGAGACTTTCATAAAATGATTTCGAATTGAATTACAGTCACATCAGAGACAATGCTTATCTGAAACAGATATATTCTATTACAAGGTGATTATATCACTCAACAAGTGCAATTTTTCACCAATCAGTTGTTACCTTATTTCTCTTTATAGGTTATTTCAGTTGGTTAGAAATTTGTGCGAAAGACCCATGATTATTACATGTTAAACTCAAGGTTAGGCTCTGCATACCTAGGCGGGGATCAAAATGTATATTCTCTGGTCCTAAATCCTAGAGATTTTGTATTTTTACTTTGTATCACTTTCCAAATGATTCTAATAGTCAGTCACATCTGAGAGTTCATCATCAACTCAAATGTCCTTCAGGTGTAAAGGAGAGACTGAAACTAGAGTAGGGTAATTCATTCGTGGACACTCTCTGACCTGGAGGCAGGGCCGAAGCTTGACCCATGGAACTTTAAATAAACGCCAAAGACAAGGCCTCAGTAAGGCCAGTTCAATCAGAATTTCCTAGGGGAGGGGAGGGCTGGACAATTCTATATTTCAGAAGTTTTCTAGGTGATTCTAATTATCAGTGAGGATCGAGACCCACTGAATAAGACCTAAATCTACTGATTCCCATTCTAGTGTTCTCTGCACAAGTAATATATCCCTTTTGTCTTCAGCCACCTTTCTTAGTATTTTCGGTCACTAAACCCTACAGATGAAAAGACAGACAGTAGGTCTATATGTTTTACAAACCAGAAACATGTGCATCTCTCCCCTGGTACTTTGTGAGATGATATTCATAAGACAAATTGAAAATCAAGTAACATTGATAAATGCAACTAGAAAGTCACTTCCCTTTTAATTCTTTTTCAATTTTTCTGATGGTGTCAAAGATAGTCTGTTCAAAGCTGATATATCTTACTTGCCAATCTTTGTATGAAGAAGAAAAAGGAGGAGTAGGAGGAGGAGAAAAAGAAGGAAACAAGAAGAAGAAAGAAGAAAGGAGGAGAAAGGGGAAAACATTGGGTTCAGAGATTTTGGCAGACACAGCAGCTAAGCTAGAATTGTGTGCGTTTGTGTGTCATGTATTTATTTCTATAGCTACTTTCTGCTTATAAAAAGTAACATGGTAATAATATAAAATTTTCTTTTAAAAATAGCTCTTAGTGTACTTTGAGAAATGTATTTTAATGACATCAATATTAATCGTCTTACACAATGCAAGGCTTATAGGCATTCAAAGAATCACAGCAAGAATAATAATGATTATTATTACCCACGTACTTGTTGATGCAATCAAAGCCTTTACCACTTCATTCAAGGACTGTCTTGTTTGTTATATCAAGGAGAATGTGAAAGACTCTTAAAGGGAATCTTCAGTTTCAGTGATTTTTGTGATAATCCCACCATATGTTACTATTTTGGAAAACTCGGTAGAGGGATGAAAATATCAAAGGAGGCATATGTTTTTATGAAAGTTTCAGAAAAGTGTGTTTATTTTGACTTATGTCTAAATTAGATTCGTAACAGCTGAATGAAATGTAAATTAGTTGTTTTCGTTGTAGAGGATAGACATTCCATAAAACGTGGTATCAATCATCGGGGAAGTGCCTGTGTTTACTTCAAGCTGTGATGTGATGGCCGGCATGATCACTCTGACAGCGAGAGGAATGAACACCAATGAACATTCAAACAGTCCGGAAGCGTGTGGAGTTAGTCCTGCTCTTCCCTACTTCAGAGCCTCTGCACCTATCACTTCCTCTGCCTAGAATTCTTTCTCCTCTTCATTTCTGAAAAACTGAGGTAATTTTGGTCATCAGGTGGGCGGGAACTACTATCTCTTCCAAACCCCCTCATCTATAAAAAATAAATTGGCTCCCCTTCCTCATTCATACTTCAGAATTAAGGCCTCTCTGACGCTGCTGTGTCAGATCTCTCGGTATTGACCTTCAGAGCACCCTGTATTCTTTTACTTTCATAAGACTGACAAAAACCATAATAAATCACAAAGTAACAAAGGCCTGAATACTTATTTAAACACTCAATAAGTGTTTCCTGAATGAATTCCACAGAGACCATGAAAATACAAGTACAACATTATATCAGAAAGTGCTTTGGATTTTCTAAAATGTTAGAGGAATACAAGGAGAAGGGGAAGCGTAAAAGGAACTGCTAAAAAGGGGCTGTCGCTACTCTCCTTCAGGAGATTATAGCCTGGGATGGATGAGTGAGGGTCACGTGGTGACAGATAGCTATGATTCAAACTATTAAAGAAATCCAGATTTGTATGTAAAATCTCACAATTTTTAAATATTGACAGAAATGCAACTGTTCCCCATGTTTGTTTGTTTTAATTTTTTTTTTTTTTTTGGAGAGGAAGATTGGCCCTAAGCTAACATCTTTGCCAGTCTTCCTCTATTTTGTATGTGGGATGCTGCCACAGCATGGCTTGATGAGCGATGTGTAGGTCCACACCTGGGATCTGAACCCCCGAACCCTAGGCCACCACAGCGGAGAGCACAAACTTAACTACTATGCCACCGGGCCAGCCCTGTTTTGTTTTGTTTTTAATACTGTGAGGCCAACAAGTTATGATGGCTGACCCAGAGCATATGTGAGTTGGCTTTGGTCCAAACACCACAGTATGAGATTTGAACACTCTTGTGCTGAGCAGACCTGGCCTGTTTTTTTTTGTTTGTTTTATTATTTTTATTTTTATATTTTTCCCAAACTTCAGAGGGAGTCTGGAGTGACTCTATGCATCTTTTGGAAATCCTATCCTAGGATGTAGCTAGTTCAGGGTCACATTTCAGCCTGAGAGCAGGACAGTCACATTTATCTTCAGCTCTGGTTTGGATGGTGGTAAAGATTCATTTGCAATTGTTTTTCTAATAATTAAAATCAGCCTAGCCAAGTTGAGTATGCCTTTTGGCCAATGTTCTTTTAATGTAATCTATGTGAAAGGCTTAACTAAGTAATTAGGTCACGCAAAAGAGCCTCTTTATTGTGAATAGCGAATATTCAGTGGAAATAATTTCTAACAAAATAATGAAATTTGTTTTTAAAATTATATTGTTTGGTTTCCTCTTTTATTTATAGACACAAAGTGCAGACATTCTGTGATTTCTTTGAAAGCATTCTGCAGACAATGAGACATGGGCATTAGCTCAGTTTTTTCTAGTATGGACTAATGCCAGTTTAATGTATGTCACCTGAAGGATAAAAGCCAATGGTTTTCAGGAGAGGGGGGGAGTCTCATGTATCCTTTTGAGGGAAGTGACAGGAAAAAAAAGGGTCATGTAACAATTATTAAAAAATATTATTCTCTGCACCCTTATGTTCATTGCAGCATTATTCACTACAGCCAAGAAGTGGAAGCAACCTAAGTGTCCCTCGACTGATGATTGGATCAAGAAGATGGGGTATATATATATACAATGGAATACTACTTAGCCATAAAAAAAAGACAAAATCGTCCCATTTGCAACAACATGGATGGGCCTGGAAGGTATTATGTTAAGTGAAATAAGCCAGAAAGAGAAAGACAAACACTGTATGATCTCACTCATATGTGGAATATAAACCATCACATGGACACAGAAAACAGTATTGTGGTTACCAGGGGCAGTGGGGTGGGGGGTGGGCACAAGGGGTGAAGGGAGTCATATATATGGTGATGGACAAACAAAAATGTACAACCCAAAATTTCACAATGTTATAAACTATTAAAACATCAATAAAAAATATTTATATATATTATTCTCCCTGTTCTTAGTACTGTTGATTCTTAACCAAACAGTGAAGTAGGAGAAATAATCCCTTGTTTCATGTGAAAAAAATCAAAGCTCAGAGAATTTAAGTAATGTACTTAATATCACACAGCAAGCTAGCAACAAAACTAAAATGAAAACCCTCTTTTCTCTCATTGGGTTCTTCTTCCCTTTCTCCCGAACCACATCATTAAATGCATGCATCTTAATCTTAAAGAGGCTGGCAAAACTCAAGGGCTCACAACTAGAGAATTAGATATACAACTGATTTATAATCAGAAAACTAGTCACAACAGGATATAAATTCAAAAGAAAAAATTGACAAAAACCACAAACATTACAAAGTCCATGAGAAAAAGAACATAATATATGTATCAACTGTCTGGTACACCTCTTTATGACTTTTTTTCCCTACAATTTTTTTTTTTTTTAGGTGGGAAAGATTCGTCCTGAGCTAACATCTGTTGCCAATCTTCGTCTCTCTCTTTTTTTTCTCTTCCTCCCCAAAGCCCCAGTACATAGCTGTAATTCTAGTTGTAGGTCCTTCTAGTTCTTCTGTGTGAGCCGCCACCACAGCACGGCCACTGACAGATGAGTGGTGTGGTTCCGTGCCTGGGAACCGAACCTGGGCCACCAAAGCACAGCATGTTGAACTTTAACCACTAGGCCATCAGGGCTGACTCTCCCTCCAATTTTTATTATATACTCTTTGTCTCTTTTTTCAACAGTGATTTTCACGGGATGATTTTTATTAGAGAGAATAGAAAAATTAAATCTGTCTTTCATCCAGAATGGTTAATAAAATATATTTTTAATTATTGATAACAGGAAATTTCTTTATGCTTTACACTTGTCATCAGTAACATCATGTAAATATTTAGGATTGTTATCAAATTTGGGGAAAACACTATCAAGTTGCTTTTATATATTAGCTTTAAAATTTCAGGACATTTATAATTTTTCCTATGTAGTAACTCATCTTAAATACTTTTTGAATTGAAAATGTATGGTACATGTGGAAATCTACAGGTTGTTATTAGTCCACTTCAGACACAAGAGAACTTCCTTCTTGACTAGGTAATGATAAGAACTGAATCCTTTGCTTTCATTAGGCACATCTCTTGGTTGGAAGATGTTTCCACAGACTAGCTTCTGCATCAGAACATTTCAGCCTTGCTTCTCCTCCATTATCCATATAACTCTGCTGCCTGGTACGTTCATATGGTGATAGGACCGCTAGATTTGCACTTTCTTGTCACAACCCTGGCTTAGTTAGCACAGCAGACAGCAAGAGAGTGCCCAGAAGCCACTCCCATACCTGAACAGCCAGCAATAACTAAACTAGACACAGAAGCAAATGAAAACTACTTGAATATAGCCTATTAAACCAACTTAAATATATGTATTCCTAACTCAACTTCTCTTTAACCAGATTCCCATGTCAAATGCTAGCTCCATGAAAACACCATCAAAATAACCTGTTAATAAGCCTGAGGGTGAAATCCATGTATAGGTAAGGTTTTGAAGTCTAGTTAAGGTAAATCTTTCAAAATGTAGTTTGATTAAGATTGAATAAGGATCATTATATAATAGTTTAGGATTGACGGACAGAGCAAACTGAGATATTTGAAGTCTAATTCAAAGAATCTTGGGAAGTAAACTATATATCCCAAGTTGAAGAGTTTGATGCTCACTTAGAATTTTTTTGGATGATGTTGAAACTAACAACAAAGTAATTTGTGACTTTTATCTTTCTGGGCAAGAGTTTCCTAGAATGGAAAAGTCATGTCCCTGAAGAGTAAAGTCGTGTTGGTGAAGCTGTCCAAACAGTGAAGTCATGGTGACGTAGATAGTAAATGCTGTAATGTAACATAGGAAGTAAGTGTCGGTGTCAGTGGTTTGGGTTCTTACTCCAAATACTTTCTATGACCTCTCCAATAACACCTGCAGAAAGGAAGTCAAACTAGAAGGAGAGGGTACTCTTAACATTTGTGGTTTAAATTGTCTACTTTTGAAGATTTTATAAAAATACATGGTCATGAGTATATGTTGTCCAAGGCCAAGCAAATGAGGAGTGCTGAGGCTTAAACTTCCTTAGTTTCACAGTAAATCCTCCTCTCAGGAAGCAAATTCCTGGACTATGCATCATCTTCCCCTTCATCCTGATTAAATATTAAGGTTTAACCCTAGTCTAATGCAGGGAGATGGAGGAAGAAGTTGCATAAGACTGCACTATACCAAGGGAAAGACCCTAGGGGAACCTCCATTCTGAATTCTGTGATGCTAACACAGACCATCCCTCACAACTCTCTTTTTTCTCATCCTTTCCCCACCCACTTTCATGGTTATTCTGTTTTGCTGGTAATGTGAGCACTTCAGCAATCAATGCCGTTTAGCATGCTGAATAGATATGAGTAATTCCATTACTTATTAATGATGAAAAATTGCTAGGGTGAAACATGTTTTCCAGCATATTTTGTGATTGTTTGTGGAGAGATTGCCTTTTATTTGGCAATTAGAGCACCTTACTCATTTCCTCTGCAGCAGCAGGAGGGGGATGTGATATACATACACATATGAGATATATTTATGTATATATATATATGCTATATACATACACACATATGTATATACACATATACACATATACACATACATAGACATATATATATACATATACATGTACATAAACATATATATAGTCTGCTCATTTTGATTTTATGATTCTTACTGAATAAATATCTACTTAGACCAAGTTAATTAATATGAATAATTATCTGTGCTGTGCAATGTGCTAAATCATTTTTATATAAATATCATTTGATATTCACACATTATTATAGCATAGTTCTCATTATTTTTACATTTCATAAATGCAGTCATCGAAGTTCCAAGAGTTTAACTAATTTGTCCAAAGTGGATATAGTTCTCAAAAGATCTGATTTCAAACCCTAAGTCTAAATGCATTATGTTTCCCAACATGTTACGACTCCTTCCAAGAAAAACATTTCTACATATTTTGTAAAATTAAAAATGAAGGCTGAGTGGTTTTGTGCTTTATTTGTATTTATTTATTTGTTGGAAAGTATGATGATTTTCATCTCTCAGCAGGAATTATAAGCAAATTTGTATTAAAAGTACATTCTAGCTGCCTGGAATGCTTTAAGTCATCTAGCTTGCTGGGCCCTCTTTATCTTATAAGATTTAAGTAAAACCAGCTTAAATCTTTATCTATCCTATAGCTGGAATATCTCTAGGTTTTTTTTGTGTGTGTGTGAGGAAGATCAGCCCTGAGCTAACATCCGTGCTAATCCTTCTCTTTTTTTGCTGAGGAATACCGGCTCTGAGCTAACACGTATTGCCAATCCTCCTCCTCCCATCCCCCCCCCCCAAAGCCCCAGTAGATAGCTGTATGTCATAGTTTCACATCCTTCTAGTTGCTGTATGTGGGACGCAGCCTCAGCATGGCCGCAGAAGCCCTGCATCGGTGCATGCCCAGGATCTGAATCCGGGCCACTAGTAGCGGAGCGTGCGCACTTAAAGGCTAAGCCACGGGGCTGGCCCTCTCTAGGATTTTTAGAGAGTTGGTATTTGACATTGTCACCTCCTACTCCAATTTCCAGGTTTTGTTAAATTCTTAAATTCAGTCAAGCCTTAACCCCTACTGTCCCTTCCTAGCCTTCTGGTGGCTTCTGAAAGGCACAAGTCAAAACTTTTTACATTTTGTAAAGACTTACACAGCATTTATTGAAAATAGCTTGTTGTAAAACTCAAAGTTTACTAAAATTTTAATAAAGCCATTTGATGGTGTCATGTGCTGTGTGCGTGTGGTTTTCTCTTTTCCCCTTAAATCAGTCCCTTTAACATGTCTTGTAGGACTGGTTTCTTGTTGACAAACTCCTTTAATTTTTGCTTGTCTGGGAAATTTTTGATCTCTCCTTCCATTTTGAATGATAACCTTGCTGGGTAGAGTATTCTTGGCTGTAAGTTTTTTCCTTTTAGCACTTTAAATATATCATGCCATTCTCTTCTAGCCTGTAAGGTTTCTGCTGAGAAGTCAGCTGATAGCCTTATGGGGTTTCCTTTGTATGTAACTTGACTTTCTCTTGCAGCTTTTAGGATTTTCTCTTTATCTTTAATTCTGGACATTTTGATTATGATGTGGCTTGATGTGAGCCTCTTTGGGTTTATCTTGTTTGGGGCTCTCCGTGCTTCCTGTACTTGGATGTCTGCTTCCTCCCTTAGGTTAGGGAAGTTTTCATTTATTATTTCTTGGAATAGATTCTCTGCCCCCTTGTCTCACTCTTCTCCTTCCAGGACACCTATAACACAGATGTTAGTGCACTTGATGTTGTCCCAGAGGTCGCTTAGACTGTCCTCACGCTTTTTAATTCTTTTCTCTTTTACCTGTTCACCTTGGGTAATTTCTTCTAATCTTTCGTCCAGCTCGCAGATCCGTTCTTCTGTATCCTCTACTCTGCTTTTGAGTCCCTCTAATGAATTTTTCATTTCCAGTATTGTATTCTTCATTTCTGATTGGTTCTTTTTTATATCTTCCATTTCTTTGTTGACAGTCTCACTGAGTTCATCTATTCTTCTCCCCAGATCAGTGAGCATCCTTAACACTCTTTGTTTGAACTCTCTGTCAGGTAGGTTGCTCAATTCTGTTTCACTTAGTTCCTTTTCTGGGGTTTTGTCCTGTTCTCTTACTTGGAATGTATTCCTTTGCCTCCTCATTCTGCCTCTTTCCCTGTGCTTGTGTCTATGTATTAGGTAGGTGAGCTACGTGTCCTGCTCTTGGATAGGTGACCTTATGTAAGTGATGGCTTAGGATGCCTGCAGTGTGCTTTCCTCAGTTCTCAATGCTCCAGGGGTGACCCCTATGTGGGCTACGTGTGTCCTTCTGTTGCGGCCTGTTTGCTCTCCCTGTAGGTGCCCAGGGAGGCTGAGTTATGCCCCTGGCCAGCTGTTGTAATGCTCAGCTGCTTGTAGTTGTTGTGGGCCCTTCAGTCTCTTTATCAGGTATGGGGAGCCCCAGCACAGTTGGCTGCAAGTTCTAATACCACATTTGTGTTGCAGTATTTCTTTTAAGTGAGTAGGCCCCCAGTGTGGCAGGTTGTTAGGCTCAGGGGCTTACAATTGCTATAAGCCTCCAGCCTTTAAGTCTCTTGTCAGCTCTCTGAGGATTGCATCTGGGTGGGGCTGGCCTCAGGCACGGGAGCACTCAATAGTTTCAGGCTTTGGAAGGTGGGGCAAACCCCCTATGTGGGTCTTTGAGAAGCACAAGTCTTCTGCAGCTGACAAGCCCTGCCGCCCACAGGTCCACACACACACAGTCAACACAGGCCTGCCCCGTGTGCGCACCCTGACCTCCCGAAGCCGACCCAGTCTCTCCACGGCAGGAGCCCCACACACTCCACCACTGCCCCACACTCTCCACCTGCTCCTTGTGCATGCCCTGCCCCATTGAAGTGGGCTCAGTCCCCAGGCTGCAGATAATCCAGTCACCAATCTATGCAGGACCACAAGTTGCTGAGGGTTTGTTGTTGGGTGGGGCCAGTCTCTAGGGTGGGCTGCCTGCCCTGGCTGAGCTGGATTAAATCGGTGCTCTAGCGGGTGGGGCAGACCCTGGGCTAGCAGGCCTCAGGGAGAACTCCAATGGCATCTGAGTCAGCACGCCCACACCAGGCCACAACAATGGCCGCTGCCAAAGTCCCAGTCCCTGGAGAGGTCTCACCTCTCACCGATATGCACTCAGGGCCTATCAGGTGAGTCTCGTTTCACCAAAACTATGTGTGCATTTCTTTCTGGTGATTTTAGGTTGCTTTCTGAAACGGGTGAGTTTGTGCACGGGCCCTTTAAGAGCTGGTTTTTAATTTCTTTGTGAACCAGCTTTTCTGGGGGTGCTCCCCAATGTTTTAGTAGCAGGCAAAGTCAGATATTATACCACTCGTCTCGGTTTTTCTGGGTCCACAAAATGCCCACAGCGGGGGCGCTCCCGGCTCAGGGCCCTGCGCCTCCAGGGAGACTGCGTACCTGTGAGCTGCTACCGGGGGCCGTGAAGCTGGCGGCTTGTGAAGGCGGTGTTTTTCCTCTCCAGAAGGGAGTCTCTGTCTCTTCCACCTCAGTTAGGATTGTCCGTTATTGCAGGAGTTCCTCTTATCCAGTTTTCAGTTCTGTCTCGGGGGTAATTTTTCCACAAGTAGTTGTAAATTGGCTGTGTCCGCGGGAGGAGGTGAGTTCAGAGTCTGCCTATGCCGCCATCTTGACTTCCTCCAATCTACAGGAAGGTAGAGAAGTAGAGGTCAATCTAGGTTTCCAGCCTCTTTGTCCATGGTCTTTAATTACCACTGGATGCATTTGGTAATTTGCCTTTGGTAAAAAAAAAGCTTCCTTCTTTTATAACACTTTAGGCTACTTATTTTTAACAGTACTTTAAAATAATATCAGTGTTAAAACTTACGTAATAACGTTAGAACACATTTATTAATAGTTGTCTCGACTACTGTTAACCATATACTGATTATTATCACAATATCTTCATGTCTGTAAAGCTCTAGCTTTCGATTGCAACTCTCTAGTTTTAGCATGCATTTACTTTTCAGCACAATAACTTCTTGGCTACATGGAAACATATGGTAATCCAGGTGTAAGCTTCCCTGGAAAACTGCCCAAGCAGCTGAATCCCCATCTGGCATTCTGCTTTTGGCCGGTAATCAAACTCTTCCCGAACTGGACCACTTTGAAGTTCAGGAATACATAATTGTGCTAAGGCTCTTAGTGCTTCTCGGATCTGGATGGTAAGAATCACTTGAGCTGTGAAGGAGAGGACTTTAAAAACAAAATTAAAAAATGGATTATTTTTTCCTACTCATAGAGATTTCTGGGCTACGTTCTTGTTCTGTTGAATTAGAATCACAATTTCAAAAACACATCTCCAAGTGATTTGATAACTACATATCATGCACTTATTAGTGAAGAGGAGGAAGACTATCCTCTACCCAATCTGGGTCCTTTCTGGCTGGGCTACAAATTAAATTGACATGAGACTGAATAGCAGGAGAAAATCAAACAAAGCATTATAACATGTATACATGGGAGAGACCAGGGAAACTGAGTAATTTGACAAAATGGTGGAGGTTCTCATCTTAAATAGCATATTCATGTAAAGACAAAGGAGCATGTTGGCAGTGGGGGGAGATTACCAGAAAAGCACAGTAAACAAGAGTATGTAGATAAAAGTTCTTGCCTTCCACATTGATAAGAGTTTCTAGAGATGAGGTCATTCCCCCTTCAAGTGGGGATGACATAAGTGCATAATCCCAGCACAGAGAGGGATATACCTTTACAAATGGAGATTTCCCTTATGAATGTAAATGTTTTTTACAAAGGGTAACTTCTACTTTTACATGGTTTTCAGAGATTTGAATAAGAATGGGCTTAGCAAGGACCCTCTCAGTCTATCCATACCCAGAGTTATCTATGGTGATGGCCTGTCCTGGGGACAGGCCTTCTATGTTAAATTCTATTAGGCAGTTAGTGGGGGTGGGAGAGGTCAAGGTTTCTTTCAGAGAAAATAATCAAAGTAAAGAGACATATTTTGAGGTGGCCAATTCCAATCCCCCACACTAGGAACCTGGAATAGTATTTTTTTCTAAGGTACTCTATGGGTACCTTTCAAGCAAGCAATGCCCTTTCTATGAT